>NC_056743.1:409039114-409256614 GCF_019279795.1 Protopterus annectens | reverse complement strand
GTATATTCTGCATATATTACTGTATTTACTATGTGAAACACTGTTTCTACTTCTGTACCTACTAATGTTTATATATTTTCTCTATCTGTGTTGTTGTTGGAACTTTTCTCCCCGGGCCTCCACTGAAAATGGGCTCTTTTAGGCCCAGTGGGCTTTCCTGGTAAACAAATGCAATAAATAAATCAATTTCAACCTTTGCCTTCTGTAGTTTTATCAGCTTGTCTGAATACCTACTTAAAACTTCTGTTTTTTTCTCTACCTTTTGTCATTTCACATTATACATTCCTCCATTGTCCCAGTAATCCTAAACCCTGAGTGCATTTCATTTATTTGTCATCTAAATTACCAGAAGCCATTTTGTGTACTAAAGCTGAAGCTTGAACTGCTTTATTTGCTGACCAGCTTTGAGGCTGTTCCTAGATATAACTTTTACTTCTAATTTCAAATTGTTTTCTCTGTTTCTCAAAAGCTTTTTCTGGCATCCATGTAGTGTAATTATTAGCCAGTAACTGGATTTTACCCAAATTGATAACTGTTACTGGATTTTTTGAACATTTTCTCAGTTGTCAGGCTAGGAGCGATCTAATCAAACTGCAGTTCAGTGTGCAGCCATCATGAAATCCTATTGGGCAGTGTTTTTCTGTATACATTAAAGCAACCTACTGTTTTTTTTTATTGATTTTTCAATAACAATCATTTGAACAACAAATTATGATAAAACTATGTACAAATTTTACAAAGGCCTCAAGCAGTGTATAAGGAAAAAAAGAAAAGAAAGAAGGAAAATAAAGGGAACAACAAGTGATATAAACTGTAAAGTAGGGTACAATGTTCATTCATTCGTACTTTCAGTATGACTAATTAGATGAAGACATATCTGAATTCAATGACTGAATAAGAGGGAGAACTTTTATCCAAGGGTTGTTAGTCCATTTTCTTGGGTATATTCTTGATTATTTAACTTTTACTTCCATTGACGCTACTTCAACCAAAAGAGTCATGAAGTCTTGTAAGGTTGGAATGAAGGATGACTTCCATCTTCTTGTAATACATTTTATGGCTACTGCTAGAATTGTCCAAAGAAGATATTTATTTTTGTTATTCAATACAATAGATTCATTCCTAATAAAATTGCTAAATGTAATTCCTCTGAACAGGTGATATGTTGGAGATGCTGTCTGGAATGTAAGGCCGATTGGTCTCGCATCTTTTATGATTGCTCTCACATTAAGAAATTGTGGAATGATATTGAAAATTTTCTCCAAGTCATCTTTACTGATTCCTTTATACTATCAAAACCTTAAATTCTTCTGAATGTAAATGAATCTATTGTACTGAGCAACCTACTGTTTTTGATGTATAAAAGAAAGAGTATTTATACTATTTAAACCTGGGTAGTTTCATCAGTTTCATGATGGTAATATTAATGTGGAAAACTCTTCGTGATACTTACAGCTGGAAAAAAATATTCAGTGTCATGTGTTGTCTTACTATGTTTCATCACTATACAGGTGTTACCATAGGGGAATGCTTGTCATGTGACTGCTACTTTTTCAGGACTTAAGTGAATATATTCAGTACCACTTATGTTTTTATTTAGACCCTTCCTGGCAAGTCTGAAAAAGTATATAACCTGTCAGAAGAAAGGTGAAATTAATGGCACCCAGGATGAAAACTATGGTGAACAGTTATGACTAGACTTTCAAAACTGAAAAGAGTAAAGAAACGGGATCAGTTCCACTGCTGGATATGATGACTGTATCGTGGCCATGAGGTAAAGTGCAGAAGTTAGTTCACGTGTTGGCATTTTGATAGAGTAATCTCAGAAATTGTTTTTTATACTTGGACAGTATAAATAGTGGTATTCTTTTCACATTTCAAATTTTATACAAATGTTCAAGCCCTAACGTATCCAACTTTCAAAAATTAGCAATATTTTTGAAATTCACTGACAAAAAACAGCACACAAAAAAGTCTGTACCACCAAGTATATATTTTGGTCTTTACTTTGCTATTAGTCATATTCTTGCTCATAATAATTTCACTACAGCCACTGTCTCTGAAGCTGGAGTTGTATGAAAACTATATGCTTCAGATTCACACAGTTGAGTTGCATCTCAAAGCAGAATTTTGGAAAAGCCTGGAAAAGTACAGTATGCAGTGATCTCATATATTGCAGCTATGGAAGATGTAAAGTTATTTTGTCATAGTTAGCCTAAGATGTTTAGTTAGAGCTTGATACTATAAACCACCTATTTAGTATATAATGTGTTGCATTTCTTAAACAATGTTTTATTTGGACTTGTAATGTTCCCTCGAGTTCTGGATATATTCCCTATAAACATCCATCAGATGCAGGCGTTCTACATCATTTTGAAAGTTTGCAAAAGAGTGCAATCAGAAGTCACTGAAGAGACTGCTTTTGCCATAAAAGTTGTATTTAGTGCAACCCTTCATTGTGGAATTCCAAGTAAGGTGGTGACTTTGAGCCTGTAACTCTGAGGTCCTTCTGCCAGACATAACTGCAACCAGAAAGAGAGCCTTCCAGGAGAGAGATTTGAGTTTGATGCTTCAAATGGAGGTGCCACTTGGCTTTTCTAACAAACTTCAAACTGCAAGGAAGAGATGTGTGTACTCCAGGAGGTATTCTGTGAAATGCCATTTAAGAAAGGCTTTAACAGAAGGATGGTCCATCTCTGGGCTGGATGGATAAAGGCAGACTCTGGAAAATGAACCCTGATTAATGAATGCACCAAATTAGACTCAAATAAGCACTTCAAGTACTCAAAGTATTTCTGTAGGACATCAGAAAGGTACTAACCCTTGTTTTACTGCCCATTCAAAAATGTCTCCCACTTCTAAATTCAAGATTTCTTGCATTAGGCCTTTCACCTTTTTGAAACATTTAATATCTGTACAGAAAAAAAGTGATGTTAGGAATAGGATGCTGAATGTCACCCTCATGTTGTCAGGAATGATCTGTGTAGTGGCAATGTTCAGTACTGGAAGAGACATCAGACACTCAGTACCAGTGAAAGCCACAGATGACTGAGCCAATATTAAGCTATCAGAACTGTATTGTCTTGTCCTCTGTTGGTTTAAAATGAACTTTCTGGATTAAGGAAATGAGGAAATACATGCATCAGAGCATGATTCATAGGTGTGCACTAGGCTAATGGCCCTGGAGCCTTTGCAAGCGTAGACCATAGGATTACCCTGGCATCGTGCCACCCGACCGTAGTTCCCAGTGCCTCTGTCAGGCAGAGCCACTCCAGTGATCCAGGGATGAATTTTCTATTTCCCATCCACTCATCAAGATTTCTGTTGAAGAGGGCCAGTGAGGCACTCCGCTTGACATGTATAGGAAGTCTATTCCATAGCATGGGCAGTCTGTGGGTTATGAACCTGTCCCTCCAGCTTGTTCTGTTGATTGTGGTAATGAGGCTGAGGTCTCTGGAGCATGTAGTCTGGAGGAATTGGAATCTCTTTAGGTGTAGCATTTCCAACAGAGCTGGGTCAAACATGGCTTTGTAAGTCCAGCAGAGGTCGCACATTTGGCTTTTAGACTTGTCTGTGTCAGGTACTGGTCAACAGAAAGTTTGGATCTGATTACTGAAGCGAGTAGTGAACTGAGTCACCTCTGGGAGACTCCACATTCATGTGTCACCTCTGGGAGACTCCACATTCATGTGTCACCTCTGGGAGACTCCACATTCATGTGTCACCTCTGGGAGACTCCACATTCATGCGTCACCTCTGGGAGACTCCACATTCATGCGTCACCTCTGGGAGACTCCACATTCATGCGTCACCTCTGGGAGACTCCACATTCATGCGTCACCTCTGGGAGACTCCACATGCATGCGTCACCTCTGGGAGACTCCACATGCATGCGTCACCTCTGGGAGACTCCACATTCATGTGTCACCTCTGGGAGACTCCACATTCATGTATGCCCAGTTTTCTTTTCTGAGCTAAAGATATTTTTGGTTCAGTAAGTTTTTCAATTGATTTTGTAGGACTAAAGTTATTAGCCACTGGAGATAATCTAGAGCCTTTTCCCTTTCCTGAACTACCTCCTTGCACAGTTGCTTTGTTTAGTTCTTCTATGTTTATGTACCACATCAGTGTAAAATTGGAATATTGATTTTCTGGTATCCTGTTTTAAAGCTGTGTCAGAGCTGTCAAACGCCTTTATATCTGATTTTATCTTTTTCACATTGTTGTGAAGCAGGTTTTCTTGCTGAAGCCAACTCTCTTGAACAGCTAGATTGTTAGTCAGTTCCTCAAGCATATCCTGAAGAGTGTGGGATTACAATCTGAACTATGGATGGAAGCAATTTCCTTCCATTGGATAAGTTTCTATGATTTGTTTCCAGATGGTTACAAGATGTTGTGTTTTCTCATGTGTAAACTTTCTTGATTAAACAAGAACAGTCCAAAAATAGATGAGAATAGTCTACAGCCCTGTGGGACATTATTGATAATGCCTTTCTAGATATTACATTGCATTGCGTTTGTTAAAGACCTACCTAGTTTTCCCTTTTAAGTGGATTTAATATTCTCCCGTCTGTCCATACCTACTGTGCACTTAACCTTTTTTCACGTGTGTCATCTTCTCTTGAAGGCCTTTATAGACTTCAACATCATCTATTCTGATAGTCTGTTCCACAGATCTACAACCGTTTCTGTGAAAAGCTACTTTTGAAGATCTATGAAATAGCCCCTATAAGTCTGCTGCCTGTAACTCTTTCCTTCTCCGTCTGTCCTTCTTGTTCACAGTGGTCCCATGCCTACCAGTATCATTTCTTCCCACACTTCTGGGACAAGAGTGGCTCCTCTAGGTATATCCATTTCTGTATACCTTATGGATCTTTCTGGTAACTTTCCTTTGGATTCCTTGCAGCAGCCTGATGTCCATTTCCTTACACGGCCTTTACAGCTTCATTCAGTACTTGGTGTACCTAAGCAGGACCGTCTAGAATCGAAGTATAACCTCTTTGCTTCTGGAATCTGTCCACCAAGTTGCATCCTACATTCTTTTTGCTGCTGACTATTGCCCCTTCACTGTTCTCTCAAGATGCACACCTCCAGATCCTTTTCCAGCTTTCCTGTCATCAGTTTCACCCTCCCTCAATATGTCATACCAGGGGTTTTGTGGCCAAAGTACCTCTACCTTGACCTGTGACCTGTTGCTTAAGCATCTTTTTACCCATTGGATTATGCATGCATTAACATTTACCGCTACTAATTTGTCAGTTATACAGTGATGTGGGACAGGTGAATATCTTGGCAAGGCCATTCTAAGCAGCATTTTGATAGGTGCTGCTGATAACCTCTTCAAAAAATGCCAGAAGATTTAAAAGGTGCACTAACCATTTAACAAGCCTATACTGTTCTATATGTAACAGAGACAGATCCACTGTATCATTCTGGATAAACTCCATTGTGACTATCTTCATGATTTCAAATAGACTACTGCTTCAAACAGATGAGCCTAAAACTGTGTGGGTTAGGTGTGATGAATCCCTGCCTTGTTTGCTGATAACACTACTGACTGTTGGCACAGATCAGTGGATGGCCTAAATTTGTTTGGGATCAGATATTACTACCAACCTAGTGCATTGGTACCACTACTGCTTGTCATGATGCAGGGACGTGTCCGCGTAATATTTTATTTAACATCATTGACAGAGGTTCAGTTAGTATGTACTTGAATCAGTATATGTAAAGCACTGGGCATGTTGTGTCTCCTCCTGGTGCTTGAGGTTTTAATTTTACCTGTGGCAACATTTATGGCTGTATTTGTATAACTGATGCCATCCCTTGGCTGTAGACTATTCTGACATGTTTCTTTGTTATTATAGAATTTGTAGAAGAATTTTCTACAAGCTGATTTACTGTTTCCTGTGACTGATTAATCATTTTAATGTTATTTGCAACATAAAGTTTCCAGGGCGTCTTTTCCAGTTTTTTGGCGTAATTAAAGGACACAGTACTATTAATTTTAATCTCGGAGACCAAACTGAGTTAATAATTTAGATTTGAAGACTGACAGAAGTAAGTAATTTCTGTACTTATATATATTTTTTTGTAATGGAAGATTTTAAATTGCAAGGAAACACAAGAAACCAACACTATCCATATTTTAATGTCTACAATCAAGTTTTGAAAGTGAAGTAGTAATTCTTTTTCCATTATATGTCTTATTCATTTTCTCATTATACCAAAAGTTTTTTTATGAATTTAATTATATATTTGTCTTACTGACAAACCCTCAGCTTGTCCGTCCCTCTCCTCTCTCATATCCCTCTATACCCCCTCTCGAACTCTATGCAGCTCTGATCAACACCTTCTTAATATTTATAAAACCAACAAAAACAATGGCAAACTTCTTTATAAAAACACAGTGACGCAAGCCTGGACCAATCTCTCCTCAAATATCGAAAACCTAATTGTACAAATTGCTTCAGAAGATAGCTTAAAAACTACTTTCTTACCTCTAGCTCCTGCCGTTGCCAGGAACCTATGTAACCCCCCCCCCCCTACACACACACACACCTCTCTATAGCTCTCTTTTCTCTAAAGCTTAGAGCTTTTAATTACTTATACTCTTTGCAATTAACAATGCTATAATGTTTTTACTACCAATGTCGCTCTGACTCCTGTAATATTATGAAATGCCTATGTGAATATGTCTGATTTTTCTCTAAACTTACATCTGGTGTTGACTCTACCATTTTATCTTGCATATACTTTTCATGTAGCTTTATTACCGTCAACTTGTGCAATGATATACCTATGCAATCTTCCTTGTTTTTTTTTTTAAATATATAGATGAAGCTTTTCTCCTAGGGTCTCCACTGAAAATGGACCTTTGGCTCAGCTGGACTAACCCGGTTAACAAATGACAAATAAATGTTCATTAATGCAGATGTTCGTAGTATCCTAGAATTTGGTGACAGCATGTAGAATACAGTGAGAAGATTGCTGCCCATCTTGTTAATGACAAAGCCAACGAACTCCAGTGGTTATTAAAAAAAAAATTGCCATAAATCCTCACCTGTGAAATCACCTGATGTACACTTCCCCCAAATAACCTGCAGAAATGCTTGGAACTATACCACCAGGTATTCTGATGAAGGCTACGCTGTGCATAGCTGAAAGTGCTTAATAAACTTGTACTACAGATAGACAACCCTGTTTTCTGGATTACAGCCTGGATATTTTTTAGTTTTATGGCTGTACCACCGGTATGTCACAACAAGCACAGAATGCTTCCTCATATTATAGAAGGCTACCTTGGAGTATGTAAACGCCCAGGGATAGATGTTCTTTGGTATGATGTAGGGTTAATGGAGTTACATATCAGTAAGGGATGGTTTCTAATGGAAAGCAACAGTAAAAGGGTCATATGTAGTGGGTGTATGAGGCAGTTTGGGGGATGTTTATTATGATTTAGACATGCAGTGTAGTACCATGAAATAGGCATCTCAATAGGCATACATTCTCGTGTTTGGCCGTTCCATTAATAACCACCACCAGGAGTATGGCAATTGGCATACTTTGCAACCTGGACATCTTTGTTCACTGTTTTCACCTGATCATAGTTTTCCCAGTCTCCTAAGCAGACTTATTTGGGTCATTGAGGACAATATTCCAGTCCGTGTTCATAAGTCTGTCGTTAACTGCATTAAGAGGTCAATTCCTCATTGGTCAGCTCCGACCACAAGCTAATCACCCTAGACATCCACATCCTGCCCCCACCCCCCATTAGGGAAACCACAGTAAAAAATTTCTCCAAAGCCAACTTCACACTTCTTAAGTGGCAAACTTCACGACACCTATGCAGATGGACAATAGAGGTACGACTGCTGAATCCTACACAATTGCACTTTACAAGCGCTTACACAAGTGCATGGATCGTGCAATCCCTTATAGAACCAAGATGCTATCCTCCAAAAAAAGGAAGCCAATCTGGCAGTCCCCTGCCATAAACAAACTCTACAACAGAAGAAAGAAACTGTTGCAAAAAAGAGTAAAATCCTATGATTGGAGGAACTCCCTGGTCAGCCTCAGTAAGAAGCTGAGATCCCCTCATAAAATCCTCCAAAGCTAGTTATGAAAACAAAATTGCCACTGATTCTAAAGACAACCACAAAGCATTTTATAGCTATGTCAAGAATCTCAATGGCAACACTCAGATCTGCTCTGAGTTACAGCACAATGGCACTAAATATACACAACTGATATTCCCAACATCCTGTCAGGTAGGTTCAGTGTCAACTTTACCCACCCTCTCACACCCTAAAGGGTCCATATCTGTACCAGAAGAATGCAAACTCCTGTAATCATGGCTGTACAGGTAAAAACCACACTCTCCAAAGCCAAGAACACAGCATCCATGGGACCTGATAACATTCCAGGCTGCATTCTACACAAACCACAGAACGAACTGGCACCCCACCTAAGTACCATATTCAATCATAGCCTCACCTCAGGCTTTGTGCCCAATGAATAGTGCACAGCGACGGTTATCCCACTCCACAAAGGGGGGAGCCACCACGGACCCCGGGAACTACCGCTCCATTAGCCTGACGAGCCTGGTCTGCAAGGCTATGGAACATATCATCATGTAACTTATAAACAATGACATTGGTAATCTCCAAACTCTGGACCCCACCCAGTTCGAGTTTCTAAAAGGCAGATCATGTCTCCTAAACCTGATAGACTTCTTTGAAGCAATCACCAAAGCTGTAGATAAGGGTAAGGTGGTTCACACAGCCTATCTAGATCTCGCCAAGGCTTTCGACACCATCGCACACTCTGGAATTATAGATAAACTCACTAGACTAGGTATAAATCCCTATGTCACAAGATGGGTTGCCAACTGGCTCACTGACAAAACCCACACTGTGAAAGTAGCAGACTCCAAATCCGACTTCAGACCAGTGACGAGTGGAGTGCCACAAGATACAGTCCTGGGTCCTCTCCTGTTTGGTATCTACTTCTCTGAAGTACAGGCTAGCACAAAAAGTCTTTCGCAGATGACTGCAAATGAGGAGCCATAATCAAAACTCTTAACAATGTGGACATCCAACAAAAGGGCCTCACTGAGACAGATACCTGGTGTCAAAGCCATGGCCTCAAGCTCAATGCCAAAAAGTGCATTGTCATCCCTTTTGGTAAAAACTCTGTACCCATGAACTGCCACATAGGCAGTAGTCTACTCAACACCGAAAGCGTGATAAGAGACCTTGGGACACAGGTGGACAGTAGTCTGTCCTTTGATAATCACATTGCTACAGTAGTCAGAAAATCCTTCTACGTGGCACACACCATCACAAAAGGTTTCTCATCCAGGAAAAAAGAGGTCATTGTTCCCGTCTACTCATCACTCATTAGACCCATTATAGAATACAGAGCCCCTTTTGGTATGTACCTCACAAGACATCTACAACAACTGGAAAGGCTGCAGAAATACCTCACAAAGAGGATTACCGGTCTCAAACAGATGCCCCTATGCAGACTGTCTCATAAAACTCCAGCTTTACTCCATCGCATATCGCCTACTCATAGGCGGTCCCTGCCTAACATACAAAGCTGTGTCAAACCCAGAGCTGTTGGACATGCTCCACTTAAGGAAATCCCAATCCCTCTGAGCTACACACTCTAGGGACCTAAACCTTGTCACCACAATAAACAGAACATGTTGGAGGGATAGATTCCTGTCTCGGAGACTGGCCCATACTCTGAAACAAACAAAGCTCCTCATTAGCACACTTCAAGAAAAATCTTGATGATTAGATGGGCGATAGGAAATTCACCCCGGGGATAACTTCTGTGGCTCTGCTAGACAGGGCCACAGGAAAATAATTTTCTTGGGTGGCGAAAGCCAGGGTACCTTTTTGGCTAGACTTATATAGGCCCTAGGGCCAATAGCATAGTACCTACCTATGACCCTGTAGTTTCTTGTGCTAAAGCATTGGAAGGATTGCTTATGACCACTTTTAATATTACTCTTGCATCAAAGATGATGGTATCATTATCTCGGTTAACTAAAGAGTACAACCATGGATAAGAAACAGAAATATCCTAGCTTTATTAGCATGATAGCTAAGATATTGCTGCCTTAGTTGCATTTGTACTTTTTTCCGAGCTGTTTTGATTAACATACTAAAGTACTTGGCAATAATAATTTGATGCTGAATACTTTATCTAATTAGTGTTTAGGTGCTTAAAACCCTGCAAGGGGATTTTATTTTCAGAAACAGTATTTTATAAACCAGCAAATTTCCACCAGTACATAGAATGCAACCACCCGGTTCTCACAGATTATCACACTGTGTTCCACTTTGAAAAGCCAAAATTTTGGGTTCCAATGCCAAAAGAAAACATGATGTGAATATTCCTTAAAATGACTTCTATTGAATTACTGAGCACTTCCGTCACTGTATATAATCCCTGGGACTTCTTCAGAGAAAAACACAATTTATCATTCTACTGAAGCTTAAAAACACTCGCTTGGTGTTAAAGTTCTCCCCTTATGATGATATAGTCTTACTTATTACAGTCTTAAAGAGACCACCACATACAAAATGCATAATCCAAACATTGCAATGTTAAAATATTAATTGAACATTTTAAAACATTGAAAACTGTTAGGATAAAAATTAAAAGTTAAAACAATTATATTATATGCGATGCTTCCTACCTTTGCAAACATAGTGATCTTTTGGGAACACAATTATGTGTTCAAATCAGTGTATGTAAATTGTTGGACACTATATGGTCATTTTTCTCAATGATATTATTTTTTGGAACGATATGGAGAAAAGACTGATGGAATTTTTTCATTATATCAATAAAACTATTTTTTTGAATTAACTAGGCATACAGATACATAAGGATGATTCGAATAAGGGATTTGTCTCCTGTATCAATAGAAAAACAACTTGGGGCAGCCGCGGTGGTGAAGCAGTTAGCGTTGATGCCTCACAGCAAGAGGTTCACTCCTCTGCTGGCATGCCTTCTGTGTGGGGTCTGCATGTCCTCCCTGTGGTCGTGTGGGTTTCTTCCGGGTGCTCCGGTTTCCTCCGACATCCCAAAGACATGCTGTAGGTGGACTGGACACTCTAAATTGGCCCTAGGCATGAGTGCATGCATATGTGTGCCTTCTGTGGAAGGCTGGCAACTCCGCACCATAAAACTCCACTGTCAATCATGAGCGGACAGGTGATCCACTGTGGCGACCCCTAACTGGGAAAAAGCCAAAAGAAGAAGATCATCTTCAATAGAAAACCAGCTTATTCTAACATATTACACTTTGGCAGTTTGCATCCACTTCATCAAAAAACAGCCCTAGTAAAAGATCAAGTAATCAGATTAGCACGAATGATTACCAAAATAGAGACTTTTTTCAAAGACAGTGACAAACTCAAATCTATTCTTATCAATAGAGGTTACCCTGATGAATTCCTAAGTACTATATTCACAGAGGTACACAGGAAAAGAGCCTCAGGAATTTACATTGCGTTAATTGGGGTTCATGAAGAAGGCAACCCCACAACTCAGCTTAATACCAGTACATGGGTGGAGACTGATTTTGAAAAGGTACTAGTGTTAACTTACAATGGGGACACTAATAGGGTGAGAGATATTTTTATGAAAAAGTGGAAAGTTTTTTGAGATAGGTTTGGTTGATAAAATGGTAGGACAAGGTCCACGTATAATCTTCAGAAAAGACTGGTGCATCAAAAACTATATTGAAAGATTACAGGATAAAAACAAAAGTACAAGAGTAAAGGAATGGACATTGTAAATAGTGTAATTTGATACAGGATGGTTGTGAAATTAAAATAGTGTTTTGGTATACATCACCCACACATACTGTATACTCGAGTTGTTGTACAGAAGGGGAGGTCTGTATAGCTACATGTAGTTCATGTGCAAATTTCTATATTGGTAAGACTGAGAGGGTGTTCAAGGACTGGATCTACGAGCACACATGCCATCAGAGCAGGGGACTACACTAATGCCCTATTGAAGCATACGCACCAAAATTCAGGGCATCAATTTAAGTTTTTTGTGTTGGAGGTGAAAGAGCAGAATGAGAGAGGCAGATCATGGAAGTTAAAATTAGAAAACAAGGAAGGTCTAGCAAATTAAGACCTATGTCACAGGACCCAATGGTTTTAATGATGCAGTTTCTATATCAAGTATTTTAAAGTTTAAATCATTCAGTGGTTTTTAAGACTGATGGATATTTATAGGTCAGTATCACATTCACAGTTAGCTTACAATGCTTAAACCGACAGCTCAATGTTTGAAGACGATATGATCATTCACCAGGTAGGTTACTTGTTCATGAGAGAGTAACAAATGACCCAAGGTTCTAGCATGTAACAACTGTTTAATGGGCAGGCTACACATTAAAACATAGGAAGTGTTGCATATAATATAATTGTTTTAACTTTTAATTTGTATTTTAACAGTTTTCAATGTTTTAAAATATTCAATTAATATTTTAACATTGCAATGTTTGTATTTTGTACATGGTGATCTGTATAAGACCGTAATAAGTAAAAAGATGTCATCAAAAGAGGAGGACTTTAACACCAAGTGAGTATATTTAAGCTTAGGTGGAATGACAGATTTCTCTTTACACTGAAGAAATCCTAGGAATTATATACAGAGACGAAAGCACTCATTAATTCAGTAAAAAACATTTTAAGGAATAGTCACAGCATGGTTTTTGGCACTGGAACCCAATATTTTGGCTTTTCAAAGTGGAACATAGTATGATAATTCCCGAGAACTGGGCGGCTGCATTTATCGTACTAGTAGGAAGTTGTTGGATTATATTTTCATCGAATTTACGTGATGGAATTGTGTCAAGAAATCCTTATGCTGTGTAGGGGACACAGTGTAGGGTAGCTTCATATAATAATGTATTCAGTACCACTAATATTCATTATAGTGTAATTTATAGTCCTGATTTGATTTCTTCTGACTTGTAGGTGATGTTTTGCAAAACCCAATACACCATTGCCTATTTCATGAGATCTGCAACAATGGAAAGAAATGTACCCATGAATCTGTGATGCACATTTTGGATCTTTAAACTATGTTTCAGTAATGGTACCGATGTCCACAACCTGTACGCAAAGGAAATAAGTTACCCAGTTTATTCGTAAGGCTACTGATATTTGCCAAAGACATTTTAGCTTCCGGTATTTTTTGTAATGTCTCTCCATTTATTTTTCTCTTGAAATTTGAAAGAAATCTATAAAAGACACAATGGGAGTGGGGGAGGATTTCCTGTTCAATACTTGTATTCCTCAAAGAGAGGTAAAGTCATTGTGGTTACACATCTCACGCCAAACTCCAGGGAGCTCCAGTTGGGACAGCTGTACATGCTTTAGGCCTCTAGGGCTACCTGACTACACAAAAGTGGGCAGATCAATTTATGAAGCTTCTGAGCTGAAGTTTCAGTACCACTCATTTCTGCATGTTAGTTTTTATTTCCATCTCATTTGAGATTCATACTCTGACAGAAAATCTTAAAACTCCCAGGTCCCTTCTAGGTTGTACTAACTTTTCATGAAGGCCACACTTACATTCAGTACATTTATGTAGCTGCTTTTTAAATAGCGTGACGTTGTATTCAAGGCAGACTTTGTAGTATATTTTGTTTTTGTTTATGCATATATATATATATATATATATATATATATATATATGCGTGTGTTTTGTGTTTATATTCATAATGTATATGTTATTTCGTACGCTGTAAGGCAGTTTCAGAACACTTCATCAGTAAGCACAATTAGCCATCTCTGATCTGTAGTTTCACTGCTGTTCGTGCTTTGTAGTACATTTGCATGGTAATTATGGATGGAGTGCATTTCATTGACTCCCTTTTCCACGGAAATCTGATTAAGACAGATTAAGTGAACTGACTTGAAGTACAATATTTTATTTAGGGGAGCAAGCCTCCCACATCCCTTATTGCACCTCTTAAGATAACCACCTCTTGGGCTGTACAGCCTTTGGATATATTATAAGTGTTACATTTTAAAACCCATTCAGTAAATTGAGTTTGAATAATCCAGTTTCACTGAAAAGGTACCAAGTAGAACAACTAATACTATGCATATGACAATAGGTTCCTAGTTGATGCACCCCAGCATATCACTTGTACAGCCTCAACTAGAAACTGGCTTTTTCCCTGCCTACTAGGCTAGTGTGGTAAGCACGTATAAATCTTGACCTAGGATTATTTGTAAAATTCTATTTGTTTCTGAAATACCAAACTAATGAACTTAAGGAAGTACGTCAAAGTTAAAATATACATCTAGCAGGATACAGTTAGCAGGATTAGTTTATTTGATATTTAAACTTTTATTAATGTCTTTGATATTTAAACTTTTGTTAATGTGGAAAATCCACAGATTCCTTCCTAAAGACTAGAAGAGCAGTGTCACATTTCTGACAATAACAAAAGGATGCTTTGTTTCATATGTGATCTAAATACAGTCTGTAGCAGTCTGAGCCTTTCCTTATAATGAAATTCTTTTCTTTATTACGCTGCAACTGGAGATGTAGTCTGAATGTATGTATGTATAGAATTGATGAACTCCTCTAAAGTGACCGTATTTAGCTGAGCTTGCCTTGGGCTTGGTTGAATCTTTTCCATCAGATTGCAAATATTTTTATAAATTATTTATTCTATTACTTTAAAAGTGGCACATACGTTTTTGATATGCTGTGAGGTAATATACAATATTCCCCTATTACTGCTGCAAAAAAGATTCCTTATACCATCTATAAGTAAAGTTTTTAACATCAAATAAAAAAGGAAAGACTAAAAAAGGCATCAAAAGAGTATTTAAAGAGATTGTGATGCATCTAAATATTAAAAGGACGAAAGTGGGATCTCAGTGGTAAGTCCTGGCAATCTTCAGAGCTCAGTGCAGGTAGGAACGAAACAAGAAGTCCAGTTTGACTGGTGTGGTTCTGGTGTCATGGTATCAACTTCTAACCAGTATAAATGGATTTATCTGGAGAATAACTGTTCTACTGAGCAAGGCATGTTTCTATGTTGAATGCTAGCTTCAGATGGGATATTTCTTTGTCATATTTTAGATATCCATTTGTTCTTTAATATTGCATCCTCTTCAGAACTGCTAAATACCCTTCAGGTGTATGTACTTGCAGAAGTAGGCATGCTAGTTATATACAGTATGTCTGACAGTAACAGGTTGAAATATGTTGTACTCTGCTTTTTTCAGTTTCGTCCAATCTGACAAAAAGTGTACACAGACAGTGGATGTCTTTTGTGGGTAGGGATGAGAAGGCATGCATGACAGCAGTAACTTGAAATATATATATATATATATATATATATATATATATATATAAATATATGACTATGGCAATTTCTGCCGACATTTTCATCCAAGTCCAACACTATAGTGGGATATATAGAAGATGACTTTGAGGGGGGGGGGGGGCGTAGAAAGTCTAGTACTATTGTTATATATGATTTGTATATCCTTGCAAACAGTTCATTGTAAACTGCTAGTTTGTCAATTTTAAACATTAAGCCTTGGATGCAACTTATTTCTTCCTTGAAATAAAAAATAAATTTCTTACAATTTTTGATCAGACAATCGGAGCAAAGGGTTAGGAAAAATTCACGTCTGAGCATCTAGAGCCTCAATGTCTTCTGGTGGCCAAGGTCTTTCAGATGCCTGACTTAGGTTCATAGGTTGGTAATAGGCTATCGGCCCTAGGGCCTATACATGCCTTGCCATAACAATTCCCTGGCTATTACTTCCCACACTATTTACTTCCCTGGACCCTTGTCTAGCAGGGCGACTGACGTGATCCTCGGGGTAAATTTCCTATCTCCCATACAGTCGTCAAGGTTCCTTTTGAAGTGGGCCAAGGAGGCGCTCTGCTTGACATGTATGGGCAGTCTATTCCAGAGTAAGGAGAGTCTCTGAGTCAGGAATCTGTCGCTCCAGCATGTTTTGTTCATTGTGATGACAAGGTTTAGGTCCCTGGAGCGTGTGGCTCTGATGGATTGGGATTTCTTTACGTTTAGCATGTCCAACAGATCTGGGTTTGACATGGCCTTGTATGTTAAGCAGAGATCACCTCTGAGTAGACGATATGTGACAGAGTATAGCTGGAGTTGTTTTAGTCGGTCAGCATAGGGCATCTGCTTTAGGCCTGTGATTCTTTTAGTGAGGTGTTTCTGTGGCCTTTCCATTTGTTGCAGATGTCTTGTGAGGTACATACCAAATGGGGTATTGTACACTATGATGGGTCTAATGAGAGATGAGTACAGTGGGACAATGACTTCCTTTTTTCTGGATGAGCAGCCCTTAGTGATGAGGTGTTCCACATAGAAGGATTTCCTGACTGTTGTGGCGATGTGGTTATCAAAGGTGAGACCACTGTCCACCTGTATCCCTAAGTCTGTTATCACACTTTCGGTGTTTAATGTACTGCCACCTATATGGTAATTCACGAATACATGTTTTTTCCCAAAGGGGATAACTATACATTTCTTGGCATTAAGCTTGAGCCCATGGCTTTAGCGCCAATCATCTGTTTTTGTAAGGCCCATTTGCAGAATATCCACATCATTTGGGGATTCATTAATGGCTCCCAGTTTGCAGTCATCTGCGAACTTTGTTAGCCAGAGTCCCTTAGTGTTGGCCTGTACTTCACAGAAGTAGATGCCAAACAAGAGAGGTCCCAGGACTGAACCCTGAGGTACTCCACTTGTCATTTGTCTGGCGCTGGATTTGGAGTCGGCTACTTTTACAGTGTGGGTTCTGTCAGTAAGCCAGTTGGCAACCCATCGAGTGACGTAGGGATTTATGCCCAGCTTAGTAAGTTTAGCTATGATTCCAGAGTGGGGGATGGTTTTGAATGCCTTGGCGAGATCCAGATAGACTGTGTGGACCACCTTACCCTCGTCCACGGCTCTGGAGACTAATTCAAAGAAGTCAGTCAGGTTCAGGAGACACGATTGGTCCTTCACAAACCCAAACTGGGTGGGGTCCAGTGTTTGAAGGTTGCCAATGTCTTTGTCTATAAGTTCCATGATAATACGTTCCATGGCCCTGCAGATCAGGCTCGTCAAACTGATGGGACAGTAGTTCCCAGGATCCAAGGTGGATCCCCCCCCCTTGTGGAGTGGGATAACTGTAGCTGTGTTCCACTCAGTGGGCTATGATTAAACATAACACTTAGGTGAGGTACCATTTCATTTTGTAGTTCATATAGTACACAGCCCGGGATGTCGTCTGGTCTCATGGATGCTGTATTCTTAGATTTGGAGAGTGCGTTTTTTTACCTGTGTGGCTGTGATTACTGGAATTTGGCAATCTTTCAGTATTGAGATGGGCCGTTTAGGGGGTGAGAGAGGGGTGAAGTTGGCACTTAATCGATCTGCCAGGATATTGGCAATGTCCTTGGGATCAGTATATTTAATGTCATTCTGTTGTAGCTCAGAGGAGATCTGAGCATTGGCGTTTAGATTCTTGACATAGCTATAGAATGCCTTGTGGTTGTCTTTGGAATCTTTGGCAATTTTATTTTCATAACTGGCTTTGGAGGATTTTATGAGGGATCTCAGCTTCTTACTGAGGCTGGTAAGGGAGTTTTTTGCATCCTGGGATTTTCCTCTTTTCTGCAACAGTTTCTTCCTTCTGTTGTATAGTTTGTTTATGACAGAGGACCACCAGATTGGCTTCCTTTTTTGGAGGAGAGCGTCTTGGTTCTATTTGGGATGGCACAATTCATGCATGAGTGGATGTGCTCTTACAGTGCATTAGTGTAGGATTCGGCAGTCAGACTTTCAGTTCCCATCTGGATGGGTGTCATGAAGTTTGTCACTTCTGACTTGAGTAGCATGAAGTTGGCATTGGAGAAGTTTTTTACGGATGTTTCCTTACTGGGGGGGGTGGGGGTGGGATGTGGATGTCAAATGTGATTAGCTTATGGTCATACATAACCAACGAGGGGGTGACCACTGGTGTGGAGCATCGATTTCCCATGTTGGTAATGACCAGGTACAGGATATTGGAGCCCCTGATGCGACTATGGATTAGTAGTTGATCCAGGGCATTGGAATTTATGAATTCCAAGAACCATTGGGCAAAGGTGTTGGTACACGAGTAGTATTCCCAGTTAATGGCAGAGTAGTTGAAATCACTCAGTATTAGGGTGTTTAGTTGTATCTTAATATTTTCCATTATGTTTGCGAAGGTGTAGTGAGAATCTTGGGGCATGGTGGGGGATATGTAGCAAGCTACAATTTGGATTGCAGTCTTACCTAGTGTTAGTTGCACCTGGAGAATTTCGGATGCATTGTGTTGGGCAACTTGCCTGGAGGTGTGAATATCCTTAGTGAATATGGACAGTCCTCCATCTTTAGTGTTTCGGTCCTGGTTTGTGGCCACAAAGTGTGGTCAGAATTGTAGCCTGGTATTGTATGGGTGCTCTCTGGAGCCTTGAACCAGGTCTCAGTTAATGCACAGATATCGATGTTCTCCATTTTTAGGAGTGCCTTGAGAGAGTGCATTTTGAGAGAGAGAGAGAGAGAGTGCCCTTCCGTAGGGTGCCAATTAATCTATGACTGGCCCTGTATCAGGATAGTTAAAACTATGAAACATATTTAGAGCTTATCTATTCTAAGTAGGTGTGCCACTGGTAATGAAGATAAAATCCCTTCAAAAGGGGCTTGCTGGTTAAAATAATTAAGAATTTGACCATTTTGATGGCTGGCACTTGGCTTATTTGGTATTTCTTGACCCATTTTAAGTAAAATGATCCAATGGTCACTCAGCAGGCTTAAGGAACTACTATAGCATAAATGGATTTGCAAGATCCTTAGTTTTTAACCACAGTGTCTTTACTGTTGGACAGTCTGTGACAATAGGAGGTGCTGCCAGCACAGCTAGCTGGAATTTTGTAAATAATTATATGTTGTGTAAATATCAAACTGATTTGTACAGGATGCTTGTGTTATAAATATATTACAAGTGCATGTCGTGTATATCAAACTCATTTGTATAGATATTTGTGTTGAAAAGGTATTTGTAAAGTGCATGCTTGTATTTGAAATGTATGCACAGTGTGCCGTACTGGAGAGAACAGAAATGCACATGCACTATTGTAACTGTTTAAATGTATATGTTTTAATAGAAGAAACTGGCAGACAGGAGGTTAACCTCAGTCCAAAAAACTTTAAAATATATCTGCAATTAAATCACTTTACAGGATAAGTCATAAAGATGCTATCTCACAGTTTTCAATGCAACCAGAGAGACAGTCTGTACTAGGAAGCTTTCTGTATTGTCTTTGGGTTGAACTTATTACTACTCTGGAAGCATGGATGTATGAAATTGTTTTATGACTTCCATTACCTGCCACAGATCTGAGCAAAAGCCCTTGTGTGTGTATTTTTACAGGTAGGTGCTAAATGCTGCCAGCTTCCAGTAATGGGATTTTCATGGGAACTAGAAGTCAAATGACCAGAAGTGATGTCATTCTGCAAGCCACCCCATAAGTAATATTTTAGATATTATTTTGAGAAGTATGTTAGTGAGACTGAGCATTCTATATTCTGTCTTGGGCCTGACAACAAGAAGGACCATTCACCACATTATCTGCCTTGCTGTGTTAAGAAAGTACGGAATAGTAGATCTCTTAGATTGTCAGGAATATAGTGAAGCTTAGTTTAGATATTGTTTTTCTTTATTTGTCCGAGACTGTCCTTCAATGTTATTTTAAATATTTCCTGTGATTTTGAACTCTGATGTCACTATGAATATATAGGTAGTATTGTCTTGTTCTTTTATTATTTATTATTAAATATATTTAAACCTTTCATTGTGGCTGATCTTTGTAGAGATATTTAAGTTTTGGGAGTACTTACATATTTATTTGGTGACACTGTGTGGGCCATGCCTAATAGCCTTGCTCTTAGTCAAACTACCATTTGTATTAATATTAATTTCATACAGTATACTGGATATCCTTGGAGGAGCCTTAAGGTAGCTGGCAGTCATAACTACTTTATAGCCTGGGCAGAAGTGGGCATAGCTAGTAAACCTGTGCCAGCCTTTTCCAGGTGTGTGTGTCTGTGTAAATCAAACCTGGAGTGCATATATCAGCTACTTGAGCAGAAACACGAAGCACTGGTTGGACAGAGAGGGTCCTAGAGGTCTTGGCTTGGACACTTAGCGGAGATCCTGACTCTATAGCTGCGCCAGTGGGGAGTCTTACTGAGGATCTGGAGAAAGAGGAAGAAACCAGTCGCGGTCTGACTGTGTTCCCTGTGTGCTCTTAAGGGAAATTGTGATAGGGTCTATATTATAACAGCGAAGGCTTAAAATAGCGAACGCTGTATAATCCACCCTAAAATATCGAAACGGCAAAATGGCGAACACACGGAACAGCAATTTTTTTTTTCTCACACCCCTCCTACTTAAATATACCAACTCCAAGATTGCACCACAGTGAAGGAAATGGCAAAGTCTCGAAAACGGCCCAGTGATTTTTTCCCTGGGAAAAAAAATCACTGTTCCAATTAAAAAGGTTTGATTAAACAGCATTCACTGTTTTAAGCGTTCCCTTATTTAATAGGGAACCTTGTGCTTGATGCAGAGAGCTGCATTTGGAGAAACTGTGTGTATACCTGTTATCCTCCCAGTGAACGTCCCCCACTGCTGCCAGTGGTGAAGACTGAGGCTCTTCGATTACTGGCCCATAGGTGGAAGGTCGTGTCGCAGTCCTAGAAACAATGACATTCATTTGCCACAGCCAGGCTGTCAGGCTTCTGAGTGGGTATTTTATTTGCTAAAATCCTCTTGGGTTTAGAAAGGACTAGCAAAGATGATTCATAATGCATCAAGAAGTTAGTTAATCATGAGTTGACACTGCTGGATAAAGAACACCATAGCCAGAGGCAGTTTGCATTAAAATTGTCACTTGGGAATTCTTTCTACAAATTTTTTTATGTAAAAATACTGGAACATCCATTGTTGCAAAGTCTGTGCAGGATCTTGAGAAAAAAAATGGTGCCTAAAGGACATGTTATAATTTCATTTTATACAGTTTTAGAATTTCTGAAAAAAAGTCCTCTTTCTTTTTCTCTCGCTATATATATATATATATATATATATATATATATATATATATATATATATATATATATATATATATATATACACACACACATATATATATATATATATATATATATGTACACACACATATATATATATATATATATATATATATATATATATATATATACACACATATATAAATATACATACATACACATATATACATATATATATATATATATATATATATATATATATATAAAAAGCAACCATGTGACAGTTCCACTAATGATATTTCATTTCATTAGTGGAATTATCACATGGTTGCTTTTGCTGGAGCTGTATTTTCACATTATTTGTTTGGTGTTGTTTCCAGCTTAGCATTTGCCTGTAGGGGAGCAGTTACTTTTATTCTTATTGTTTATATATATATATATATATATATATATATATATATATATATATATATATATATATATATATAGGTTCATTATATAATTTCAAAATACTAAAATCACAAATTTCAGTATTTCGACATTATAATACCGAGAACGCGGAATCCCGAAAATAAAAAAAACGCGAAATTCAACACTCACCTACACTACACATACACATAACATCCCCCACAACCACACACACTAACTTAAAATATGTAAATGATGGGGGGCAAGCCCCCCTGCACCCCCCATGTGGGGGGATGTGCCCCCACCCCCCCTTATTATATATTCTAACTCTGAGATCGCACAACCAGCCACACAAGCGCAAGTCACACACATGCACATTTTACACTCCCTCGCACACACACTAACACACCAAACAACACACACACATACACAAACAAACACCACACCACTCACTCTCCAAAACAACAGAAGCGCTATTTCAAAGTCTTCGTACTTCGAGACTTTGAATTTCCCACTTCAGCTGCTTTGGGATTCCGGGTTCTCTGTATTATAATTTTGAAATACTGAAATTCGTGATTTCAATATTTCGAAATTATATAGTGAACCCATATATATATATATATATATATATATATATATATATATATATATACATATATGGGTCTACCTGATTACGCCGAAAGCTGAGAAGAACGACCACGAGATAACCGACACCAGAAGATCAACAACAGAGAAGACCGACAGTTGAGAATCCCGATGCTGAGAACACTGACATGTTAAGGTAAGTGTGCGATAGGGACAGACGTTAGGGTCAGGGTGTGGGTAAGATAAGTGTGTGTGATAGTGACGGACGTTAGGGTAGGGTGCGGGTAAGGTAAGTGTGCGATAGTGACAGACTTAAGGGTTAGGGGCGGATTAAGTGAGTTAGGGTGCGGGTAAGGTAAGTGTGCGATATTGACGGACCTTAGGGTTTGGGTTAAGGTTAGTGCATATATAGTTGTGTATGTAAGGTTTAGTGTAGGTTTGTAAGGTTTTTGGTGTGCTTGTGTTGTGTGTGTGTTTTTTGGGAAAGTTATTTGTTTTGTTGATTGTCGGGATTGTGGTTTTTCGGGCATTTGAAGTTTTGTGTTTTTGAACTTTCAGTTTTGTCGTGTTGGTTATTTCGTTGGTGTTATCAGGTAGTCCCATATATATATATATATATATATATATATATATATATATATATAGAGAGAGAGAGAGAGAGAGATAGAGATATATATATAGATATAGATGATATATAGATATATATATATATATATATATATGCAATAAAATAATTAGCAGTGGTCTGCATACCATTTAATATGGGGTGTATTTCATTATCAGTTTGCACACTAGTTTTTGTTTGTTTGTTTTGTGTCTTTCGGCTTTTCCCAGTTAGGGGTCGCAACAGTGGAACTCCGGTCCGCTAATGATTGGTAGTTGATTTTTACGTGCCGAGTTACCAGCCCTGACGCACAACCTTCAACGAAGGTACGCCCTTTCATGCATGTCTCCACGCAGGAGACGCTCTAGCTGAGAATCGAACTGGACAGAGTCTTACTGTGAGGCGACAACGCTACCGCAGCACCACCACCGCGGGTATGATTCATAAAAAAGTCTACATATATTACATTGTAATATATACTTTCTTTACTATTTAAGCAGTTTATTATAACACTATAACAATAATGGAGAATGATAGGGCTAGAGAGGGAAAATGCGTTAAAGGAAGGATTAGGAAGCAATCTTTAGAAGTTATATACAATTACAATAATATTCAAATTATATTTCTATGTAAAAACTTAGAGCATCTGGGAATCTCATGGCTTCTTGTGGCTGGGGGTTCCAGATGCCTGAGTTAATGCAGGTATTTTCTCCAAGTGTAGTTTTGGTCACTCAGGGCCTGTTGAAAGGATACAGGAAAAAACAAAGCTGAAGAGTATTGAATTTTTCCTTAATGAGGATTATTGTTCAGGTCATCATTGGATGAAACAGATCATACACTGCTTTTAGAACAGAACATAGTCTAAGACTTGGGGGTCATCAAAGGTGTCAGTACAAAGTTCTAACTTTACATGCAGTGCAATACATTTGGAGAGTCTACAGTCAAAATGTCAGTAAATTGGTATTGACCATAGTCTGTCATCCAAAGGTTCCAGCTTCATCTCCTGTTTCACAGCATACTTCACAGTACTTGTAAGTAGAGACCAAAATAATGAGGCATCAGAGAAGAGGGCATCATCAGATATGAGAACCTGACATGTCTTACATAAATTGATAAGTTAAGGTTGATTCGCACAATAGTAGACAGGTGACTTCACCTTCATTCATAAACCTATCTAATTTGTATACTCAACGAAAGTGTATTGCCACAAGCCAGCAGCAGAATCAGGACACTGTCAGTATTGATTAGGGGTAAAAGGAATCACTAAAATCACTCAAGAATGTGTAAAGAGAAATGTAAAACCTTCCATACAAACAACTGCATAGTTGAGAAGGAGGTAGAAACAGGAAGACTTGACCAGTGTCCTTGCAGAACAGTTACAGCTTCTGTAGCCATCCTTCCTCTTCTAGAAAGAGGTGAGGTGGCTACCACTATAATATGATCGGAAAGCAATCTTAAGCAATGAGAAAAGAAATTGCTTGCATAAGTTGCAATTCTTTGGGAGATTTGAAATTGGGAAGGGATGCTATCCACCTCCATGAGTGGCCACCTCCCTCTCAGGAGAATTTTCTTACTGTTTCTCATCACTTTTTCAGAAGGGAGGTTTGGCGTTTTGTCAGATACATTTATTGTCTTGTCAAACTTTAATTTATGATGTTGGTGATCCTTGCTGCGTTGTCCAACTGACCATACATGCAACTATCTAATTTTGACTCAGCTGGGGTTAGCCAACAGAGCGTCATTCTTATTTAGGATTTATCTCTTTGTGGGGGCCTACAAGATTAACGTGATTTACAGATGAACGCTCAGAAATTGGCCTGCTGGTAATTATAACACAAGTCAAATGTTTTTGGCTTGTTTCAAACCTCCCAGCTTGTTTCTTATCATTTGCATGCTGTAAGGGCAACGCTGCATTATATTGTAGCCTCACGGAGTTTACAACTGTAGACATTCAGTGCTTGTTATATTGACTGTTCCATAAATATGGTGATTTTTCTTTCTGTTAATTAACAAGCACAACTTATGTTCCAGTTTACTTGATAACAGCATTGGTGCATGTAGCAAAATATCCAGCTTGTTCTTTATTTTCTGCATGCCATAACGGCATTGTTGAATCCTATTTCAGTTAAACAGAGTTCATAATTATGTACATTTAGTACCTGTTACATTGACTGTTCCATGAATATGTTGATTTTTTTTTTCTGGCAACTAATGATTCCAACTTATGGTGCAACTGACTGGTTAACAGAACTGGTGCATTGAGCAACAAATTCAGCTGTTGTGTAACATCTCTTGTGATTTGTGGGGCCTTGTGTGATCCTTTCAACAAGCGAGGTAGTCTGTGTTACAGCATGACATCGTGAATACAGGTTGGATTTAGCAATCCGTCTAAAGAAAAAGACAAAGTTCCATGTTATAAATATTTAATTTTTGGATATTGTGTTGTTGGACTGTTGTGAAACATTTTTTGTAACTGGAGGGGCCTTGAACGGTCCTTTAAATAAGCCAGGCAGTTTACTTTATGGCATGACATCGTCAATTCAGGTGGGACTTGGCAATCTGTGAAAAGAAAATACTTCATATTATAAATATTTAATTTTTGGATATTGTTGTGTTGTTGGACTATTTACTAACTGTGATTCTGTAATAGTTATGTCTGCAATTTAAGTGTGGGCGAAACTATTTAGTCATTTGTTGCGGTATTTGTTGAAATATTTAGTGGCTCATCACTTAAATTATGCACAGTCATTGCGTTCACTTTTGGGCAATATACATTTGGTATTGCTGGTCAGTAGTGGTCAAGTTTGACTAACTGACATATTTTAAACATAAAGAAGGTATTTTTTAAGTGGGTTCAATTCAGTAACACCATATGTATGTATTTTTTCCGAGCTTTTAATGACATCCAGCTCCTTAGGCATTCTTCACAGGCCAATTCCACACCTTTGTGAGTGGATTTACTCCACAGAAACTTTAGGTATTTTTATAGTTGGACTATTTTGGTTCATCACAGCAAATGTTCTATTTTATATCAATGGTATGACCATCATTACATGTTTGTTGTAGTACTGGCTATTTGACACATTTGCTACCACCCTTAGGCTGGGGATATTCTGTGACATCTGATATGTCAATATGATTTTACATGTAGAGGAGAAGTGCTGCATGTATCACTCAGCATCTTAATACCAAAGGGTTGTTGGAAGCATATTCTAGCCTTATTTGACATACTATATGTGCTGAGCAGAAGTGCGGCATGAATCATAGAATGTTATGTAGTCCTTTCTCGCCTCCATTATTACGTGTGGGTTCGGAGCCGATCCTCGGCCGCTTAGAAAGCCTGAAAACTTCTGATTGGCTCGTGGCTAATAGGTATCCCATGATGCATGCGCACATTCCCAGATCTCATTTGCCGCATCTTCATTCAGAAGCTCCTTTTGGTTGGCCGTGGCTAAGTGATTTAGTTCTATATTATTCTGCTTGTTAGAAGTTTTTAGCTTCGTGTAAAGTGCTTTTCTTATTGCTGTTAGCCTTATTGTGATAACCGATTGTGTCATTTTAACTGGACTTGACCTTTTACTGGATTTGACTTATTTCTGCTGTAAATTCTTGGGCCTGTTGACCTTTTGTGTGTGTTTCCCATGAGTGTGTGCTTTTAGACTAAACCGTTTTACTTAGAGGTACTAGTCTGTTCCCTTTTCCTTTACATTAGGTTCGTTTAAGAACCTAGTAAAACTTCCCTTGGTTGTTTGTTGTGAGAATTAGGGCTAGATCTGTTTAAGTTAGAGGATCTAGTTCCTCTCTTGTTGAGTGAGTTTGTTGCTTTTTCTCTTCAATCGCCTGTTGAGACTGCCATTATGTCTAAGGAACATAAAGAGCATAAGCAGTCAGGATTTAAAAAGTGTACTAAATGCTCTCAAAAAATGTCAATCACTGATGGACATAGCGTCTGTGTGTACTGATTAGGGGCCATACATCTTCAAGAGACTGGTCTCTTTTGCCATTCCTTTAGTCCTAGAGTGCTCCAAGAATGGAAGAATAAGCTGATTCTAAAAGGCTTGTTAAAACCTTCCTTCGAGGAAGACCTAGCCAGTTTGTCGTCCTCTGCTAGGTCAGTCTACATTCCACCCGTCTCCCCTACTTTAAAATCGCCTATATTGCTGACAGCAAGGTCTCCAACACTGTCCTCTAGATCCTCCAGGAGGTTTTCTGAAGAAGACCTCGAGAGAGTGATGCTCAGACTCCTTAAGTCGTTGGCCTTGCCAAAATTTTTATCGGCTCCGACCACTTCTGTCTCGGAACCGACTCCTGTTACCGACCCTGCTCTTTTTCCTCCTCCAACCCAGATTGGGCTTTTGGAGCCAATGCTGTCGGTACCAACTATAGTGGTGTCCTCTGCTCCAGCACCCTGGGTGGTTGTCTCGGAGCCGAACTCTGCTCCGATGCCATCCGAAGTGTCTAGGGTCCTAAGCTGTTCAGTCAGGCCCGAGGGGGACACTTGGAACTGAACCTCTTTGGTGCAAAGTCTTCCTCTTGGTGCATCGGCCCGAGTGAGCTCGTATCCTACATCGTTCTCGGAGCCGATTCCTTTGGAGCCATCGGCACCTATGTTCTCCTCGGAGCCGGGGCGTCATTCGGAGCCGGAGTAATCGGTCTTTGTGAAGATGAGGAACATGTTGGATAGTTCATTCATACCACGTAGGAGTACAGATGCTATACTCCCTCAAGCACAAATTACGGTCTCAGCATCCACTCTCCCCCGGGATGGTAGAGACTCACAGCCTCAGGACCCCCATTTGGGTGGTCCCCGATCTTCCAAGACCTCCCCAGTAGACCCTGCTGAGGTGCACCCTCGGAAGAGTTCATGTAAGAGGAAGCATGTAGACTCCCCTGATGAGTCTGTCACATCTGACACTGACCTCGATGAGTCGGAGGGGTCCCCTAAGTCGTCCTCTGAAGATGTCTCCTTTGCAGACATTTTGGAGATCCTCAGGCAGAGAGGCAGCTGGCCCACCGTTACCCCTTCCCATGAGGAGTCAGTGTACCTGAAGGCTTTTGGGTCTCAACCCTCAGCTTCATGGTTGTCTCCTCCATTTGATGAATTACTAGATCTTGTGAGTCAGAAAGCATGGCAGACTCCTGATGCTGTGGAACCGGTCCCCAAGAGGCCGAATAAATTTCTCTCCGCCCCTAAAGACAAAGCGTTTTTATCCAAGGGTTTACCTGTTGATGCCATGGTGGTGGCGGCGGCCATTAAGCAGCTATCAGAGACTACTACTTCTATCCATCCACCTAATAAGGAATCCCGAACGATGGATAGGTACAGGAAGCATATCTTCTCTTCAGTGGCTTTTACACTACGATCGCTGAACTATCTATCACATTTTACGAGACTTCAGATAGATCTCCTAAAGGAGTTAGGAGGTACTCTTCAGGGTACCTCTACTGAAGCAGTCCCATCTACAGTGTTGGCTCAGTTGGCTACCCTCACATCTATTGTCAACTCCTCCATGCGGCTAATGTCATACGCAGCTGATGGTGCGAGTAGGGTGGCGGGTTCAGGAGTCTCATTAAGGAGACATTCCTGGATACATCTAAGCAACTTTGCTGAGCCTTTCAAGTCTATATTCACCAATGCTCCCATGGACGGATCCTCTCTTTTTGGACCCAAGGTGAAAGATACCCTCACCAGGTGTGAGCAGGAAGGAAAGTATTTCTCTACCGTGGGAGTCCGTTTTACTGTTCCTTCTAGACCTTACCCTAAAGGTCAGAAGAGCGGCAAAATGTGGTTCAAGAAATCACAGAGACCTTTCCAGGACACACAAGGTGATTCCTCCTTCAGAGGCTGGGGAGGAGGAAATAATGGTAGACGTCGCCCTAGAGGCAGGGGAAGCCCACAAAATCAAGGAAGTCGCAATTCCTTTCGTGACCGTCCCTATCAGCGTTCCTGATGTGGAACCCGATTGTGCATCTCTGGAGCCGGTTGGGGGTCTCCTGTCCTTGTACCCAGAAGCCTGACAAAATCTCACTCGAGACAAGTAGGTACAAGACATTATTACCAGAGGTTACTCTCTACCCTTTTCCCTTCCACCACGCCCTTCCAAAAGGATCCCATATGTACCACCCAATCACAGGGATCAAGCAGCTATAGAGATAGAAAAGCTGCTATTAAAAAAAGTCATCCAAAAGGTCCCAACAGACCAGACAGGATTCAGAACATATTCCAGGTTCTTTTTCGTTCCAAAAAGAACAGGGGACTGGAGACTCATCCTAGACCTCAGCAGGTTAAACGTGCATGTAAAGAAGTCCAAGTTCCGAATGGTTACTTTACAATTCATACTACCTTTGTTGGGAAGAGACAGCTGGACATGCTCAATAGATTTGCAGGATGCCTACTACCACATAATGATGGACAAAGCATCAAGGAGCTACCTATGCTTCCGGCTGGGAGCCAGTCATTACCAGTTTCGGGCACTGCCCTTTTGTCTCACCACAGCCCCCCCGAGTGTTCACCAAGTGCATGGTAGTAGTCACAGCTCATTTGTGGCGTCCGGGAATCCAAGTCTTTCCATTCCTGGACGATTGGCTCCTGACAGCCACCACCAAGCATTGCCTAATTAATTCGAGAGATTCCACAATCAAGCTCTGTTCCCAGTTGGGAATCTCGATAAACTGGGAAAAATCCTTTATTTTGCCCACTCAGTCTATAACTTTTATAGGAGCAAACATAGACACGGTCGATATGACAGCCAGACTACCTACAGACAGACTACAGAATCTTGGGCAACAAATTTACAGGATACTTCCCCTTTGAAGAGTCAAAGCGAAGGTGGTGTTGCAACTTCTCGGAACTATGGCATCAACCATAACTTTGGTACCTTTAGCAAGACTACATATGAGAATACTCCAGTGGCTCCTGTCATCCCAGTGGTCATTTCAGCAGTTGCTTCTACATCATCAGATCCTGATTACAGACTCTTGCAAAAGGGACCTACGCTGGTGGATTCAACCAGGTCATCTTACCACAGGGACTCCCTTTGTACTGCACCAACCCTTTGCCACTGTGACCACGGATGCCTCTCAGATAGGGTCGAGGGAGCATTATCTTGGCAGGACTGTCCAAAGCACATGGCAAGAGCAGGAGGCCCATCTGCATATCATTGTCCTAGAGATGAGAGCGGTGCGTCTAGCATTGCAAGCACTTCACGACTTTCTCCCTTTAGGGACGATAGCTATCCAGACTGACAAGATGTCGGTTGTCTGGTATCTAAACAAACAAGGGGGGACCAGATCATACCCCTTATGTTGAGAGGCCATGCGAGTTTGGAATTGGGCGATTTCTTTCCAACGCTTTCTCATTGCAATGCACATCCTGGGGACTTCCAGCGTGATAGCGGACAAGCTAAGCAGGGCAATATTGTTATCTCACGAATGGTCCTTAAACCAGAAAATAGCCACAAGTGGGGACAATCCTGCTGCGACCTCTTTGCCAGTCCCATCAACACCAAATGCAGCACCTTTTTCTCTCTCATCCCCCCTCCAGGAGAGTCTCCAAGAGATGCACTAGTCCACAATTGGGCCCCGGGACTCCTTTATGCTTTTCCTCCTTTTCATTCATCACCAAGGTCATACAGAAAGCAATGCAGTTGGGAAGCAAGATGATCCTCATCACTCCTTACTGGCCTCGTCAGATTTGTATCCCTTTTCTTGGGCCTCATCTGTTGGACTGCCCATGGACTCTGGACCCAGTGCCAGACCTCCTGACACACGTCAGGTTCTCTTCACCCCAGTCTCTACACACACAAACTGACAGCATGGCTGCTCCAGTTCCGTCACTAGTCAGGCATCATGATTTGTCTCCAGCTGTAGCTCATATTATCACCTCTTCTCACAAGCCTTCGACCAGAAAATTGTGTCATAGTAAATGGAAGAGATTTTCCATATGGGCACACAATAGAGAAGTTGATCCATTTACAGCTCCCATTACTATTGTTCTAGAGTTTCTTTCAGAACTCTTTCACCAAGGTTCAGCGGCTCCTACATCCAAGTTAAACTAGCAGCAATAGCTAATTTTCATGTGGGGATTAATGATTCTAGTCTTATGTCTCACAAACTGTGCAAGTCCTTTTTAAGGGTTCCATGATGTTAAGACCTCCTGTGCAAGACCCTGTTCCTCCTTGGGACCTGAATCTAGTTCTGTCTAGACTTACCCTGCCACCCTTTGAACCAGCCCATAGTTGTCAGTTGAAATTTCTGTCTGGGAAGACTCTTTTTCTGGTAGCAATACCCTCAGCCAGGTGAGTCTCCGAATTACAGGCTCTGTCTGTTAAACCTCCATATTTAATTTTTTACAAAGATAGGGTCTCTTAACGGACCAACCCTTCTTTTATTCCTAAAGTCTGTTCTCAATTTCACTTAAACTAAACAATTGAATTGCCAGTGTTCTTCCCTAATCACTCCAATAAAGCAGAGTATACATTCCACCAATTGGATGTGCACAGGCAACTACGTTTCTATATCCACTGGACCAAAGAATTTGGAAAATCAGAACAGCTGTTTATTTCCTTTGCTAAGGTGAGAATGGGCTTGCCAGTTTCCAAGGTTACATTTACGAACTGGATCTCTAGTTGTATTTCCTTTATTTACAGTTCTCAAAGAAAGGAGTTACCCTTTAAAGTTAAAGCACATTCCACCAGGTCCTTCTCTACTGCTTTCCAAGCCAGGACACCTGTTGATAATATTTGTGCAGCAGCAACATGGGCTACCCCTCATACCTTCATTTCCCATTATAAATTGGATTTAACTTCCAGGGGTAGAGCCTTGTTTGGTTCATGGCACTCAGGAGTATTTTCCAGTGAGCCACCCATTTAGGATGCTAGGGACGCTGTCCCACATGTAATAATGGAGGCGAGATAGGACTACATAACATAAAGAAGTTATGCACTCACCATAACGTTCCATGTATGTAGTCCATCTCGCCGAACATTATTACAAACATAAAGAAGTTATGTACTCACCATAATGTTCCATGTGTGTAGTCCATCTCGCCGAACATTATTACAAACATAAAGAAGTTATGCACTCACCATAACGTTCCATGTATGTAGTCCATCTCGCCGAACATTATTACAAACATAAAGAAGTTATGTACTCACCATAACATTCCATGTATGTAGTCCATCTCGCCGAACATTATTACAAACATAAAGAAGTTATGTACTCACCATAACGTTCCATGTATGTAGTCCATCTCGTCGAACATTATTACAAACATAAAGAAGTTATGTACTCACCATAACGTTCCATGTATGTAGTCCATCTCGCCGAACATTATTACAAACATACATAACGTTCCATGTATGTAGTCCATCTCGCCGAACATTATTACAAACATAAAGAAGTTATGCACTCACCATAACGTTCCATGTATGTAGTCCATCTCGCCGAACATTATTACAAACATAAAGAAGTTATGTACTCACCATAACGTTCCATGTATGTAGTCCATCTCGCCGAACATTATTACAAACACAAAGAAGTTATGTACTCACCATAACGTTCCATGTATGTAGTCCATCTCACTGAACATTATTATGAACCCACCCACCAGCCCCCTTCCTGGAGGATCTGGATACAGTTTTTCCTTTTCTACAGTGGTTTTTGCCACAAGGGCACATTTTATTACAGTTTATTCTTCCAGACCTTTGTCCTTTTCCTGTCTTATCCTGATAGACTAGTAGCAAACAAGATCTGGGGAATGTGCGCATGCATCATGGGATACCTATTAGCCACGAGCCAATCAGAAGTTTTCAGGCTTTCTAAGCGGCTGAGTCGGAGCTGAGGATCGGCTCCGAACCCACACGTAATAATGTTCAGCGAGATGGACTACATACATGGAATGTTATAGTGAGTGCATAACTTCTTCTTTTTTTTGCTACCTATTAGTAGTTAAAGGTGTATTAACAGCTATTGATTTTGGACCTTTGTATGTTGAGCAGAAGTGTTGCATTTGAGATCGTTATGTTGAGCAGAAGTGCGACATAACCAAGAATTTATTGTTATGAATATTGGCTTAATACATTGAATTTCTATGAGTAACTACAATTATTTTTGTATTTTACAGTTAATTTTCTAAAAAAAACTTTTTTTGGATCTTTATAGCCTTCTTTATAGACTTTCACAAGTATAGTTTTGGGTAGTTTACATGCTTTGATGTGTCACAGAGCCAATGCTACATGTTATAGATTTTGAGTATACATATTCCTTACCTTTATTGCTGTGATTTGGCAAAATATTCCTGACCATTTTTTCCAGCGTGGATTTGTTAACTATTTTAAAAGGTTTGGCCAAAGACAAAGACGATGTTCAAGTTTTTGTGTTGGACATTCACAACCAGGCTGTGGCAGTTCCATGGAGTTAAATTCTCAAGCCCAATGTACTAATATTTTTTCTAAACTAACTAAATCCATGAAACATCTAAGGTCTGTTTGGCATTTGAAACTTTTTAAAGCATATAAACTTCAAGGCATTACACTGAGGGGGTTACGCATTCGTTTACAAACTTTGGTGGGTCAGGTTGATGAAATATTGAGTACTGAATGGGCTGAAGCACAACAAAATGCTTCAACCCGATTTGTGGATATTTTACACTCTTTTTATGAACGTAAGATAGCTAGCTCAATACTGGAAATTACTGAGGTTTGTGAGGAGGCCAAAAAATTTGAAGGCGACTCTTGCCAGCCTTCCAGCAACTAACTAAAGATTTACTTGAATTTGAAACAGAATTAAGAGAGAGAAAAATATGTAAATATAATAGAGATCAGAGAGACTACAGCTCAGGCAGACCATTTGACCTACTCAAAAATGTTAGTTTATCTAAATCAAACAATCGCCAAACTGGCACCAAAAGGAAATGACCAAAATCCATTTTAAAAAATACCAATACATCTATCAGTGATACTTTTTGGGACAACTCATCCTCACACACTGACACTGAATTTTGACCACCAGCATGAGTCACTTGTTTATAAGAAATGTAATGTTAGGTTTTCATCAAATCCGGAACACAATAGTCAAAACCCTTTAGGGTCAGAAAGTGGGGTGGCAGGAAGCATCAGTCAGGCAGGCTCACTGGAGACACTACTGCATCTTTTAATTTCTCGATAGTGAGACATGCTAATATTCATAATATTTATTCCATTACTTTGTCACAGGCTGAACTACAATTGCTTAATAAAGGTTTGAACTTTGTTCCTGGCTTTGTGGTACCCGAACATGAATTTGTTAACGATATTAATGCTTTTTGTAGAACCCTGAATTTGAAGTTATTTTTTTGATAATTCTCCACCATGTGGTTCTCATTCTAATTTCAGATTTTATAAGTCCACTTTTATACCGCCTATTAACAAAAATGTGGACATATTTAAAAAATGTATTCTTAAGAACTTATATTGTCTCTCTGATCTGTATACCAAATCTTCGTTTAATAATTTGATGCCCCTGGAAATGCAAGTTCTGAATAATCTGAAAAACAACAAGAATTTAGTTATTTCTGCTGACGGGGTGGGGGGGGGGGGGCTGTGGTGATCATGGAGCTGTCTATGTGTTTGGCTGAAGCAGAAAAACAGATTTCTGATGGAAGATTTTATACCAATATGGGAATTCACCCCACATATAAATTTAAAAAGGATATTGACAACTTTTTACAACTGGCCTTAAGTGAAGGCATTATTAGGAAGCAAATTTTGAATCAATTGACTGTCTCAGATTCTTTGCCTCAACATTTATATCTGCTTCCCAAAATCCATAAGGACCCATTATCACCACCGGGCAGACCCATTGTCTCTGGGAATGGTTCTTTGAGTCTTTATCGGCATTTTTGACTGTGTATCTCAAACCTGTACTCAGAGGTGTTAGAGCAAGAATTCAAGACACCACTCAGTTCCTTAATATTATTTCAGAGTCTCAGTTTGAACCTGAATGGATTATGTGTACTTTAGACGTCAAGTCATATACAAGCATACCGCATTGGGCTGGTTTGACTGCACTGCAGTATTGGCTTGAATGTATTCCTTTATATAGTGCTGGCTTCAACACATTTCTCATTTGTTTGGCTGAACATGTTCTCACCAAAACGTATTTTATTTTAATGATAAGTGCTATTTACAAATAAAGGGCACGGCTATGGGTGCATCTTTTGCACCCATTTGTGCAGATTTATTCATGGGTTATCTAGAACAACAAATTATTTATGATAGCAGTCGTATGTTTTTGGATGAGATTGATATTTGGAGAAGATATCTTGACGATTGCTGGTTGGTCTGGTAGGCAGATTCAGATTACCTTCAGGAATTTGTCCAGTATCTTAATGAAAACAAATGGGGTATAGGATTCACAGTCCATTATGATGTCAGTCTTATATCATTTCTTGATGTCGAAATAAGTCACCAGCATGATGGTACCTTAGCCACCAATGTCTTTAAAAACATCCCAGTTTTAATAGTTTTCTGCATGCTTCTAGGTGTCACCCTACAGACATAATACGCAATATTCCAAAATCTCAGTTTCTTAGAATGCATCATATTTGTTCCACTCAGGATGCGTTTGAATCACAACAGGAAGATCTTATCAGTAGATTTTGTAACGGCGGTCAAGTTATCCCAGACCAGGAACTCAGTTCGCACCTATGATAGATGTGATTTATTACAATATCAGGAACCCACTGCAGAGATCCAAGATGTCATTAGATTAAACACAACATATGGTTTCAATACACACAATTTTATTGATTTGATTCGTAAACATTGGCATATTTTGATGACTGAAGAACGTCTATCCAAAATGTTAGGCAATAAATGTATTTTCTTAGAGTACAGGCAGGGTGGAATGGGTGGAGAAGAGTGTCAGGTACAAGAGTGTAGTGAGACCAGCTATGTTATATGGGTTGGGAGACAGTGGCATTGACAAAAAGGCAGGTCAGAGCTGGATGTGGCAGTTAAAGATGTTAAGATTTGCAATCGTGTGTGTGACTAGGATGGATAGGATTAGGAATACGAGATATTCAGAGGTCATTGGATGTTTTTGGGACAGGCGGTTGGTGTGACAGAGCAAGATGATGCAGATAGGAAGAAAAATGGAAAGATGATCCATGTGCGACTAACAGTGGAAAAGAGAATGATGATGAGAGGTAAGACACTGGTGTTTTTCCAACCATTATAAACATGGACCATTACATTTTGAATCATCACAAAAGACACTAGCAGGTGGGGTTTTATCAGGTTGCAGTCCATGTGGGCATTGTTCTTTCTGTAAACATGTCACTAAAACTAAGGAATTCACTATTACAAATACTCCTAAAGTTTTTTATATTAATATTTTTGCAAATTGTAGTTCTGACTGGATCATATGTCTTGTGACTTGCAGTTGACAGGCTTTTTATGTTGATCAAACTTCTCGGCCACTCAGACTTCGTATATCAGAACATTTAAGTAATATCAGGAATAAAAATCTTACCAATACTTTATATAGAAAAATGCGTTAATATGCCCTAGAGCATGTTTTAAATTTACTGTGATTGATAAAATTATGGGTAATAGGAATATTAAAGCTGGATGGTACGACATCTTGACCAAGAAAGTACTTGGATTATTACGTTAGGTGGGATTTTCCCACCAGGCTTGAATGATCACTTTTGAAACTTGTTTTTCATGAACATGGCCACTTGGATATATATTTTCATTTTTGTTCACTTGCCATAAGTTTTATTCCTTATTGTATTGCATGATTGTTTTTGATTTCTACAATACAAGATTTGTGTGTCCCAATCACATGATTACTAAATAATGTTTAGTCATGAAATGGATGGATAATAACAGGGTATCTCCTATAAAATGCTGCATTTGTCATCATTGGACTAAACACACTGAAGAAGGCTTATAGCTGAAACTGGTTTGTGATTTTGTATGTTATTTGTCTAATGAATAAATCACTACTCATTATAGTGCTAGCTGTTTTTTTATTTGATTTAGAATTTTGGGTCTCTGCACTTGCCACACCTGCGAGAGAATTCTTGGGTTCCTGTTAGTTAAACAACTTTCTCAAGCATATGAGAAATTCAATTATTCACTTCCATTCTTTATATGGACACAATCCATATGTTGCAAATCTTCAGTCACCAAGGTTGAATGCTCCAGAGAGTCTGATAATGTCCCCTGTACTGCATGCATTTTGCGCTAATTGTCGCAACTAATTCAGTCAGAGATCTAGTGCGCGATATCTTTTAACAATAAATTTATCTTTGATGATCTGATCACATTTTTTGTAACTTTTTACACCTGTTACTGACCAGCACTCTGATTCTCTTGTCAGTATGAAGTTCTGTATTAGGTGTATCATTAAAGGATCTAGGCAGCCAGTTCACTTTTGCAAACTTCACATGACCCTGAAGTCCTGATTAAGCTACAGTCATTGCTTCAGTGGTGGCTAAACAAGATCTAGAAATATCAGAAAACAGGACCTCTCTGGTCTATTTGCTTAGCTTTGTAATCTCCAAGGACAAGCTGGAATTCTGTAGGCAATGGAAAAGACATGTCAGCATTTGTTACCTTTTCCTAATCATTTCACGAAGAAAAAACAAAGAAGTAAGTAGTGGATCCAAAATTTTGACAGCAGAAGTCATGATCATATGCTGGCTGTGGCCAATGTAAGGAGTCACATGAGTGGCCACTCGTGTTACTCAAATAAGTTGGCTATTTGTAACCACAGACATGAAACAACCTCAAATGAAAAAAGCAAAAATGCAATGAAACTGTCTGAAAAGTCAACTACTTTAATGAAAAGCTAAGCTCTTTTATCCTGATGCATCTAGGGCATTGTACATTTGTTCTTCATCATTCCATATGACATTGGATTAAAATGTTTTTGGGCATGTTAAGTGAAAATCAGACTTTTCTAAAAATGAGATATTGACTTTGCATGAGTTTTTAGACATAGTACTAAAGAATCATTTCATTTCACCACATTTCAGGAGTAGCTATGGGTGCAGCATGCACAACCTTGTATACGAGCATAGTTTTAGCTGCCTGGGAGAAAAAAATACATATTCACTTCAGACTTTAGCAAATTCCTTTATACGTACTGTAGATTTTTCGACAAAATCTTTATTCCGTTGAATGGAAATGGTGAAGAATTTTCAGTCTTTGTTTATTACTTAAATAGTATGACTAATTTTTTCAGGTTCACCTCTCGGTACAATTTCAGCCAGATTTAGATGTTGCCATACGGAAGGATTTTATTAACCAGTGTTTTACTTCTATTATGTTTGATAATGCTTCTTTTTCTAATTTGTACTTGCACTTTGACAGTTGTCATCCTTACCACCAAAAGGAGAGTATAGTTAAGGGGCAATTGGTGCGCCTTTCAAGGCGAATTAGTGATGATGACAAGTTGCAAAATGAGTTACAAAATTTGGTGCAAATGTTTATGAACAGAAGATATGCAGTTAGAGTATAAAATGAGATAAAAGATGAAATTTTAAGGGGGAGCTGCACCAAATATACCCCATTTTGAGTAGGGCATCAATGGAATCACAGTACATAGTTGTAATAGAAACAATCAAAGGAACTGAAATGTAGCCATGGTTACACCTTACAAGAGGGAGACATCTAAGAAATGTGTAGCCATGGTTATACCTTACAAGGGGGGGGGGGGCATGTCATGTTAGTGGTATCGTCAGTAAAACCTGGGATCTAACTTTCACCCAGGAATTGAAGGCCAAGTTGCGTGATGCCTCCCAGACTGTGTACAATAAAGGCAAAAATATTGGAAAACAACAAGGAGAAAATGTGATTAACTATATGAAAAATGTCAAAATGTGGTTGATGTAAGTATTGCACGTTTGTGAATAATGGTCCCAATGTAAGTATTTATTGGTATGAGAGAAGCATTTGCTGTCCAGGTTCCTATAATTGTGATACAATATGGGTTATTTACTTAGCCACATGTGCGTCCTGTTCAATTTATTATATAGTTAAAACCAACAGAAGGCTTAGAGATAAAATTTATAAGCATTTTTATTGATATCAACTGTCAAGTTAATTAACATCTTATATAGGGATGCTACTAAGTTTAAAGAATGTAAAAAGTTTTTTTTTTTTTTATTGACAAGGTTTACATAAATGAAAACATAGATGACGTTGAGATGTTTTTAGAATATATAAGAATTAACTTGGCAGATGAGAATCAATGCAGGCATTGAGCCAGGCATGAATGATTATATTTCTGTTTCCAGAGTTCTAAAGCAAAGAGCAGCAATTTTGTGATGGCTGCTCATAAGTATTACATGGGTTCACACAAGGATTTTCAGGCAAAGTTTTATTAACTTTATACATAAAAATTTTTATTAATGTTTTTAATGTTTGAATTTATTGCATTTTTTCATCATGTTTCTATATTTAATTAACAAGTGTTTTGATTGGTGGGCTTAAGTTATATAGTCCCAATGTATGTGTAACTGTTTTAACTCTGAAGAAGTCCCTAGGTGTGCTGGGACAAAAGTGTTTAGTTTTTCATTAAAGTGGTCTACTTGCCAGGCAGTTTAACTGTGTTTTTGTTTTCTCAGTTTGGTTATTTACTTAGTATAAAGGTCATAGACTTCCATAAATTGTGGTAGTCACCCAAGTTCCCAAAATATTTTATTGGTAAGATGGTATTTAAATCCCAAATTATCTGAAATCTCTGGAGGCCAAAATAAAAACAGACAACATGATTGTTACCAAAACCTGAAATTAATTATTGTATCTTAAGGAATCTTTTGAGGTAATTCATGACCTTTGGTATGGGGTCATCTTACGGAATCTGTTGAGGTTAATCCATGACCTTTGGTATAGGGGTCATTCTAAGGAATCTGTCAAGGTAATTCATGACCTTTGGTATGAGGTCATTTTAAGGAATCTGTTGAAGTAATCCATGACCTTTGGAATGAGTCACAGGTTACTCCATGTCCTTTGCTATTAGGTCAAAGGTTAGGACTCAGACTGTTTATTGGCACAGGGACCTTCCCATTAGGAAACCACTGTCCTCTACATGCATGTCCAGATATTCCCTGAGCAGAACTATAATAGGCTGAGTAGCCATATAAAACAAGAAGAAGGGACAATGGGCATCCTTGTGTTGAACCTTTCAGCAAGGGAAAATTCTGGGATAAGATGAAACAGTTTTAGTGCGAGTAGATGAGACCTGACAGAATTATTCATCCTGTTCAGCAGCTTAGATCTGACCAAAATCTGAAATAGGTAATCCCATGATATTTTTTCAGCCGCTCATTACCAGTGCTAAACATTGAATCCTGCCCTGTAATTGAGGAGGCACTCTACTACCCATAATACCTATCTACCATTGTCCTTAAGTCATTTACACTCACCAGTACTCTGTTAATGAGGTGTCAGATTTCTGTGTGCTGTTGCGGTGGACAGCAACTACCTAGGGCTCTTACTCATAGGAAATTTAAATGTGAGGAGACGTGTTGTTGCCTCACAGCAAAAGTCTCCCTTGTTTGATTCCCGGACGGATTGCCTTTTGTGTGGAGTCATATTAGCTTATATGCATAGCATCACTCAATGATAAATTAAACAAAGTAAACATTTTTTTTAAAAATGCCAAGCCACCTATGACTAAATGCCTGTCCAACACCAAAGAAGGACATGACAGCCATTTGAATGTTACGTCTAGAAAAAAAACAAATAGTGAAAAAAATAAATTCACCAAGAATTAATTTTGAAATGACAAATGTTCATATTTAATTTATTTTTAACATTTGTTTATCGGGAAAGTCCAACTTGGAACAAAGCCAATTTTCAGCAGAGGCCCAGGGAGAAATGCTCCAGATGCAAGTCTTTGAATTCATATAAGAAATTAATTTTGTTTCGGACATCCACTGCGAACCAATATCTGGATTTAAAGGCTACAATGTCAGATACTATATCAAATGTACCTTGGAGACAGCTCTCATGGATATTGACAGCAAATATGTTGTCTGACAATAGAAATGATGTCTTATTTAAGACGAATGGAGAATTATTAAATGAATAGAGGTAAAGGAAATATGTCCAGACATAAGCTGATAGTTTGTGGTGTACCACAAAAGGAAGTAAGCAGATATGATTCCTTTCCTACGTAAAAAGCTAGAGTAAAATACCAAAATTTGTAACCAGCACCAAACACTCCTCCCACCACTGCACATCACTCCATTGTCTAAACTGTCTAGAACTTCCCAAACATCTAACATACCTGCAGCTAACAACAGCTCATAAGCTAATCTGTAAGCCTTCTTGTTGTCCTGCCCTCTCTTCTCTGTTCACCATGTATCACCCAAATTCACCTTTGCAATCAGTCAATCAAATGCTCCTTAATGTAGCAAAACCTAACCTTTCTGCTGCTCAAATGTATTACCCATATGCTATAGTAAAACTAAGGAATGCTCTCCCTCCTTCAGTTAGGTCTACTAGCAACCCTGAATGCTTTAAGACTTCGCTGTAACAACACCTGTTCTCCCATTGGCTATGTACATGTACCAGCAATGACTATAAAATAAAAACAATATTCCTAGCCTTCCTACTTATCTCACTTACAGCTCAGACTCCTCATATATACATTCAGTGCTTCCAACATTCCAAGTCCAACATGTGCCACCCAGCCACACACAATCTACTATATCAGTTACCTAGCATATCTTCTATTCATTTTTGTTGTGTATGTAGCAGTAGCTCTAAGGCTGTCCCTCACTCTCAGAATCTTTAATCTGCTGCTCTCCATCTTTCCCTCTCTACTGTAGAACTGCAATACTGTACTGTTCACATTCGCTATTATCCCATGGCATCACTTGTGTTCTTGGTTGGCTTGCATACTTAAAATCTAACATCTGTATAACTAGTATTATCTATTTTATTCATAGGTAGGTACTAGACTATTGGCCCTAGGACCTATATAAGCCTAGCCAAAAAGGTACTCTGGCTTTCGGCACCCAAGAAAATTATTTTCCTGTGCCCCTGTTGAGCAGAGCCACAGGGGTGATCCCCGGCGTGAATTTCCTATCTCCCATCCAATCATCAAGATTTTTCTTGAGTGCTAATTCGGAACTTTGATATAGATAGGTAGTTTGTTCCAGAGTATGGGAAGTCTCTGGGACAGGAATCTATCCCTCCATGTTCTGTTTATTGTGGTGACAAGGTTTAGATCCCTAGAGCGTGTAGCTCGGAGGGATTGGGATTTTTTAAGTGGAGCATTCCAACAGCTCTGGGTTTGACATAGCATTGTATGTTAGGCAGAGATCGCCTCTGAGTAGGCGATATGCAACGGAGTAAATCTGGAGTTTTTTGAGACGGTCTGTGTAAGGCATCTGTTTGAGGCCGATAATCCTCTTTGTGTGAGGTATTTCTGCGGCCTTTCCAGTTGTAGATGTCTTGAGAGGTACATACCAAAAGGGGTGTTGTACTCTATAATGGGTCTAATGACTGACGAGTAGAGGGGAACAATGACCTCTTTTTTCCTGGATGAGAAACCTTTTGTGATGGTGTGCCACGTAGAAGGATTTCCTGACTACTGTGGCAATGTGATTATCAAAGGAAAGACTACTGTCCACCTGTGTCCCAAGGTCTCTTATCACACTTTCGGTGTTAAGTAGAAGTAGACTACCACCTATGTGGTAGCTCATGGGCACAGAGTTTTTACCAAAGCAGATGACAGTACACTTTTTGCCATTGAGCATGAGGCTATGGCTTTGACACCAGGCATCTGTCTCAGTGAGGCACTTTTGTAGGATGTCCACATCATTAGGAGTTTTGATTATGACTCCTAGTTTGCAGTCATCTGTGAACTTTGTTAGCCAAAGACTTTGTGTTAGCCTGTACTTCAGAAAAGTAGATACCAAACAGGAGAGGACACAGGACTGAACCTTGTGGTACTCCACTTGTTACTGGTCTGAAGTCAGATTTGGAGTCTGCTACTTTCACAGTGTGGGTTCTGTCAGTGAGCCAGTTGACAACCCATCTTGTGACATATGGATATATACCTAGTTTAGTGAGTTTATCTATAATTCCAGAGTGGGGGATGGTGTCAGAAGCCTTGGCAAGACCTAGACAGGATGTGTGAACCACCTTACCCTCATCTACGGCTTTGGTGACTGCTTCAAAGTAGTCTGTCAGGTTTAGGAGACATGATCTGCCTTTTACAAACCAGAACTGGGTGGCGTTCAGAGTCTGGAGATCACCAATGTCTTTGTTTATAAGTTCCATGATGATACGTTCCATGGCCTTGCAGACCAGGCTCGTTAGGCTAAAGGGGAGGTAGTCCACGGGGTCTGTGGTGGCTCCCCCTTTGAAGAGTGGGATAACCTTTGCTGTGCTCCACTCAGTGGGCACAAAGCCTGAAGTGAGGCTGTGACTAAACATGGTACTTAAGTGGGGTGCCAGTTCGTTCTGTAGTTCATGTAGAATGCAGCATGGGATGTCGTCAGGTCCCATGGATGCTGTGTTCTTGGCTTTGGAGAGTGTGGTTTTTACCTGTGTAGCCGTGATTACAGGAACTTTGCATTCTTCCGGTATAGAGATGGGCCCTTTAGGGGGTGAGAGGGGAATAAAGTTAGCACTGAAACCATCTGCCAGGATGTTGGCAATATCAGTTGGTTCTGTATATTTGGTGTCATTGTGCTGTAACCCAGAGTAGATCTGAGTGTTGCCATTGAGATTCTTGACATATATAAAATGCTTTGTATTTGTCTTTAGAATCAGTGGCAATTTTGTTTTCATAACTAGCTTTGGAGGATTTTATGAGGGATCTCAGCTTCTTACTGAGGCTGACCAGGGAGTTCCTCCAATCATGAGATTTTACTCTTTTTTTGCAAAAGTTTCTTTCGTCTGTTGTAGAGTTTGTTTATGGCAGGGGACCACCAGATTGGCTTCCTTTTTTTTGAAGGATAGCATCTTGGTTCTGTTAGGGATAGCACGATCCATGCACGTTTATAAGTGCTTATAAAGTGCATTTGTGTAGGATTGTCCATCTGCATGGGTGTTGTGAAGTTTGCCACTTCTGTCTTAAGAAGCGTAAAGTTGGCTTTGGAGAAATCTTTTACGGTGGTTTCCCTGATGGGGGGGTGGGGATGATTAGCTTGTGGTCAGATCTGACCAATGAGGAATTGACCTCTGGTATGGAACACCAGTTGTCCAGGTTGGTAATGACCAGGTCTAGGATATTGCTGCCCCTGGTGGGGGTGTGGATAAGTTGAGCCAAGGCGTTGGAATTTATGAATTCCAGAAAACGTTGAGCAAAAGAGTTGATACATGAGTAGTTTTCCCAGTTAATGGTGGGGTAGTTGAAATCACCCATTATTAAGGTGTTGGGTTGTGCCCTAATATTTACTAGTGTATCAAGATGTGAGGAGTGGGAATCCTGGGGCATGGTGGGGGATCCGTAGCAAGTTACAATTTGGATTGCGGTCTTGCCCAGAGTTAGTTGCACTTGGATAATCTCGGATGCATTATGCTGAGCAACTAGCCTGGAGGTGTGGATATCCTTAATGAATATGGACATGCCTCCGCCTTCAGTGTTTCAGTCCAGGTTAGATGGCCGGAAGATGTGGTATGAATTATAACCTGGTAATGCAGGAGTGCTCTCTGGAGCCTTCAACCAGGTCTCTGTCACTGCATCGATATCTGTGCAGTGACAGAGACCTTGAACCAGGTCTCTGTCACTGCACAGATATCGATGTTCTCCATTTTAAGGTGTGCCTCAAGTGAATGCATTTTGAGGTTTAGACTTTTAGCATTGAGTAGCATTACCCTCAGATTTTTGCTTGCTTGTACCTGTTACAGTGGTGAATTTTTCATTTGGACCTTGCCTAAAAAGGCACTTATAGGGGTGGCAAGAGCCGTAGCCAGTATCTGGAATCCCAAGGGCGATAGGTGCAGGCCATCTCTGACAAATCATTGTGGTCTGTCGATCATGTCATCCCAGGCAGACAGATACTGCATCCCCTTAGAATGACACCAGAAGTTTAGCCAATCGTTGAAGTCAATCATTTTGTCCTTATACTGTGGTATCATTCTGGATGATGGCAGGATGCTTCTCAGGGCTGTATCACCTATTCTGTAATGTAGTGTTCTGTATGATCACTGCTTGATTTCTGTATTTTGATTCTGTAGCTTTATCATGTTTGTTTTTGGAGCTTTTCTCCCAGGGCCTCTACTGAAAATGGACACACCCTGGCTCCAGTAGACCTCCCAGTAAACAAATGCAAAGAAATAAATTCTCTAATTTAATTAAACATTTAAGATTTGTTGTCTCGTTAAAGAGGCTAAAAAGTTCTTTTGGATAGTAAACTAAGTTAAAACTTTTTGAAACCCTAAGAATTGACACACATGTTCGGGATTTGGGAACGTATGTGGACAGTGACCTTACTTTTGATCATTATGCATCCATTGTTGCAAAACAAAGTCCTTCTATGTTGCACAGCTTATAAACAAAGGGATTCTGCCTAGATCACAGGATGTCATTATCCACATTTACTCAGCCCTCGTAAAGCCAGTCATTGGATATAATGCCCCCTTTGGCATGTATCTGTCCACACATATGCAACAACTGGAATGCCAACAGATGTACCTTACTAAAGGGATGCAATGCCTAAACAATATGCCCTACATGGACCGACTCACAGGCCTGTCACTATACTTTGTATCCTACCGACTGCTAAGAGGTAACCTGTGTCTGGCATACAAGTTATCCTCTGACTCAATACTGATGAATTTACTGCATATCAGCAAGTCAGATGGCATCTTAAATGCTTGGTCTAGGGATCTAAACCTCTTCTGCAGCATCAACAGAACAGTTTTGGAGAGACAGCTATATCTTGGAGGGATACCACTGCAGACTCCTCAATCCCACATAAAACAAAGTTCATCCCTATCCATATTCAAGCACAGCTTTGATATATGGAGAGAAACAGAACATTTACTACAGGATTGCCCCCTGTACTATTAATGGACAGAGGCAGTTCCTAAATGCTTTATCCCATGCCTGTCCCCCCTCAAATTATCTAAGGTATGATCCCAGTTATTCTCATTAGGGGTAATATATAATTATCAAGCATGTGATGGGTAGTGCCAATCTATAACCATATGAGATAGGTTATTTTGAGCACAAAAAGGAACATTTTTTGGCTTAAAATGGCCCACAAGGTTAGCTAATTGTCTAAGAACCTATAAAAGAAAAGTCTTGGAAAAACTTTGGAAGAACCAACTAAACTCTGTTGACTCAAAAAAAGAAGACTTACTTCATGAAGGCATCAGTGTTAGAACTGGAAAGGTATGTAATCAAGTTAATGAATACTGCTGCAGAGAGTATGGTTACTTCGTGAAGGCATCAGTGTTAAAACTGGAAAGGTATGTAATCAAGTTAATGAATACTGCTGCAGAGAGTATGGTTACTTCGTGAAGGCATCAGTGTTAAAACTGGAAAGGTATGTAATCAAGTTAATGAATACTGCTGCAGAGTATGGGAAGGCATCAGTGTTAAAACTGGAAAGGTATGTAATCAAGTTAATGAATACTGATGCAGAGAGTATGGTTACTTCATGAAGGCATCAGTGTTAGAACTGGAAAGGTATGTAATCAAGTTAATGAATACTGCTGCAGAGAGTATGGTTACTTCATGAAGGCATCAGTGTTAGAACTGGAAAGGTATGTAATCAAGTTAATGAATACTGCTGCAGAGAGTATGGTTACTTCATGAAGGCATCAGTGTTAGAACTGGAAAGGTATGTAATCAAGTTAATGAATACTGCTGCAGAGAGTATGGTTACTTCATGAAGGCATCAGTGTTAGAACTGGAAAGGTATGTAATCAAGTTAATGAATACTGCTGCAGAGAGTATGGTTACTTCATGAAGGCATCAGTGTTAGAACTGGAAAGGTATGTAATCAAGTTAATGAATACTGCTGCAGAGAGTATGGTTACTTCGTGAAGGCATCAGTGTTAGAACTGGAAAGGTATGTAATCAAGTTAATGAATACTGCTGCAGAGAGAGTATGGTTACTTCATGAAGGCATCATTGTTAGAACTGGAAAGTTATGTAATCAAGTTAATGAATACTGCTGCAGAGAGTATGGTTACTTCATGAAGGCATCAGTGTTAGAACTGGAAAGGTATGTAATCAAGTTAATGAATACTGCTGCAGAGAGTATGGTTACTTCATGAAGGCATCAGTGTTAGAACTGGAAAGGTATGTAATCAAGTTAATGAATACTGCTGCAGAGAGTATGGTTACTTCATGAAGGCATCAGTGTTAGAACTGGAAAGGTATGTAATCAAGTTAATGAATACTGCTGCAGAGAGTATGGTTACTTCGTGAAGGCATCAATGTTAGAACTGGAAAGGTATGTAATCAAGTTAATGAATACTGCTGCAGAGAGTATGGTTACTTCATGAAGGCATCAATGTTAGAACTGGAAAGGTATGTAAACAAGTTAATGAATACTGCTGCAGAGAGTATGGTTACTTCATGAAGGCATCAGTGTTAGAACTGGAAAGGTATGTAATCAAGTTAATGAATACTGCTGCAGAGAGTATGGTTACTTCGTGAAGGCATCAATGTTAGAACTGGAAAGTTATTGTATTTGAGAATGAACATTCTCATCTATGGTATATTCTGAGGAAACATTGCTTTCAGGAAATTTTGCACTATGAGAGATCATGGCATTTATCCTTACGTGATAGAGCTGGTCTTCCATAAATTATAACTGATTTTAAAGACTTTACTGAAAATGCTTTAAGATACAAATAATATCCATAGGATGTTCTTCATCTCACATTGCTGCAGTCCTTACTTATGGGTAGTCCCTGACATCAGAGTGGGCTAAAGTACCCGTTGAATATTTTGTTTTTCTTGCCTCAGTTACTTACCGGATGTCAGAAAGTGAATAATTGTATTTCTTGTGGGAAACAGATACCGCATAGAGATTACCACCGCTTTGTATTCCTTGTTTGGGACCGGAGCATGCGTCGTCGGGTGTCGGGATTTTGTGCTAGGTTTAATAAGCGCATATAAAAAGGAGGTTAGATTGCGCTAGGTTAGTCTTTGGCAAGAGGTGTAATTATAATATGCCGTCGGATGTTCCGACTGCTTCTACTAAGGTTACTATTCTCCCTTATGCCTAAGGTGGTTAGGCCTTCTGCTACTGTTGCTAAGGCTCCTTTTAAGGGCAGGTCTGTCTTGCCTTCCTCTGGTGTCAGTTCTGGTTCTTCAGGGTCTGTGCCTAAAAAGTACATGCTTAAAATGGCAGAGGATTTGATTACTTTAATTAGAGGTTCTATGCCCTCCTGATAAAGGCCCAGGATGGAGCCAGAGTTGGAAAGTTTGGAGCAGGCCTCAGATGATTCAGAGTCTTCTGCTGAAGACATTCAAGATTTCCCTCCTTATTCTGATTCTGATGCAGAGGATTCCACTCCTTCTGCTTCTCCTCCAGAGGATTTTTCATTTTCAGAAACTCTGCATTCCATGAGGGAGCATTTTCAGTGGGAGAGACAGGACTTAGGGAGTTCTTGTTTTACCACAGCATAGACCTTTAGCTATACCTCGATGTTGTTTCAGATGTTTTTTCGAAGCTTCCCTTAATCCAGATTCTGTGCCTCCTGCCCCAGTTAAACCGGACAGGTATTATAGGGTGCCTGAGGCTCATAAATATCTGTATAAGAGTCCTAGGGCGGACCCAGAAAATATTAGTCAGGGCCTCTGTTGTTAAGAATCCGGTTCCTCTGGATAAGGAAGCTAGAGCTTTGGATAGATGGGGTAAGAAGGTGTATACCTCTTCTACTTTAGCAATGAGAGCTTTGAACTGCCAGTTTCATATGTTGAAGTATCAGAATTTCCTCCTTTCTCAGCTAAGGTCTAAAGTGGATGCTTTGGCAGAGGGCATAGAGTGTAAAGAATTGCAGGATTTAGTGCATGTTTCAGAACAGGTGGGTAAGCACTCTTTGCAATGTGGTTTTGATGCTTTACAGGCTTCTTCTAGGGTGGCTGCCACGGGTTCAGTTATTCGTAGGCACGCCTGGCTTAAGGAATTTGTCTGAGCATGTTAAGTCCAGAATTCTGGATGCCCCTGTACAGTCTGAAGTTTTGTTTGGTCCTCCTGTGGAGTCAGTCTTAAAGAAAATGGAAGACAAGGCTAAGTCTATGCAGACTGTAAAATATTTTTTGCAGGTACAACCTCCAAAGTTTAGTAGAAATTGGCCTACTTCTTCTGATTCTCAGTCTAGGGGTAGATCTAGGCATGGTAGGGGCAGAGCTCAGAGTACTTTCAGGCCGAGACAATGGGTTTGCTCAATCTGCTGGTGAGGGCAGGGGCCAGTCCTTTAAGAAACAGGCCCAATGACCTACATTTTCAGCTGCCAGATTCTTCTGGCAGCTCCAAGTTGGCTTTTCAAGCAAAATTGGCATTTAGTCACCCAGGACAAATGGGTATTGGACATTATAAACCGAGGTTACAAGTTCTATTTCCATACCATGCCTCCTTTCAAAGGCATGCCAAATTTCTTTACTTCTTCGAATAGGAGCTATACAGCCAGTTCCTCTGTCAGAAGTGGGCCTAGGATTTTATTCCCGCCTGTTTCTAGTTCTTTGGATTTATCTATCCTCAACACTTACCTGGACATTCCAAAGTTCAAGATGCTGACTTTACAACAACTTTTACCTCTGTTGGGAAAAGATCACTGGATGGTTACTCTGGATCTCAAAGAGGCTTACCTTCATGTTCCTATCAGGCCCAGTTGCAGGAGGTACCGAAATTTACATTATCAGTTCTCTGCATTGCCCTTTGGCTTATCTACTCAGAGTGTTCACAAAGGTTCTGGCTCCAGTGATAGCATTTTTCAGGCTAAGAGGAATACAGATTTATCCTTATTTGGACGATTGCCTGATTATTGCACAGGAAAAGGACGAACTTCTTCATCATCTACAGTATGTGATGGCAGTGCTAAGATGCCTAGGGTATTCTGTGAACGAAACAAAGTCCAGTCTAGTACCCTCTCAGGACATGTGCTTTCTGGGTGTGAGACTGAATACAGCAAGCCTTTCTTTATTTCCATCAAATGTCTCTCAGGCTGACTGCAAGGACAGTCCTTCAAGCCTTGGGGTTCATGGCATCTTGTATTCTGGTGCGCATATGAGGAAGCTTCAATGGTATCTCAAAATGTATGGACACAGCACTGCCAAGATCTGGACACTGTCATTCAGATAATACCTTGCATTGAAGGAGTTTTTGTGGTGGGCTCAGGAATGTCACCTAAACAAGGGACTCTCTGTGACCCGGCCAGAGGCGAGTCAGATTCTAACGACAGATGCCTCGGACAAGGCTTGGGAGCACACCTCAATGGAAAATGGGTGAACACGTGGCCTGTCCAACTCCAACATTTGCATATCAACTTGAAGGAAATGTTAGCAGTCCAGTTTGCATTGATGGCTTTCAAAGATTTACTTCACCCAGGGCAGGTGTTGATTCAAACAGACAACACTACTGTCATGTGGTACATCAACAAGCAGGGGGGAACCCATTCTTACCCTCTTTGCAGGCAAGCGATGATTCTGTGGGAAACTGCTCTCAATCTACACCTCAATCTTCAGGCAAGGTTTCTACCAGGAGCACAGAACTCCTTAGCAGATGTATTGAGCAGACAAATAGTGGATCCTCACGAGTGGAAATTGGATCCTCATGTATTTCAACAGTTGACAGTGTTATGGGGAACTCCAGACATAGATCTGTTCGCATCTCCACTGAATTACCAGTTGCCAAAGTTTTGCACAAAAATGTTTCATCACACAGCTTGGAAGGTGGACGCTGTATCATTCAGTTGGAACAATCTGCATGTATATGCCTTTCCACCTCTGCCTCTTCTTCCCAAGGTACTCTTGAAGGCCAGACAAGACAAGCCAACCATGATTTTGATAGCACCGGATTGGCCTCGACAACACTGGTACCCACTACTGAGGAGCTTAGTACGAGAACCTCCATGGCCTCTGCCTTTGATTCCGCACCTTTTGTCACAAGAGGACAGTCACTTCCTCAATGTCAAGATTCAGTCTCTACATCTAACAGCCTGGCATATTCTGTTTTAGACTCTGGAGGGTCTCAGCTTCCACAACAAGTTTTGAATGTTATTTTGGAGGCCAGGAGGCCTAGTACCAGGAAAGTTTACGCTGATAAATGGAGGAGATTTTTATTTGGAGCAAAGGAAAGGACTTTGATGTCTCCAAACCTGATTTAAGTGTTGCTCTTCAATATCTTACTGAGTTATTGGACAAGGGTTTGTCTTTCTCCTCAATAAAGGTCCATGCTGCAGCCATTTCTGCTCACTATGATTGTGACCCTCCTTTATTCTCTCATCCTTGGTTTAAGCAATTTCTTAGAGGGGCAAAGAATATAAGACCCCAGCTCCTACTCCTGCTTGGGATCTCAATTTTGTGTTGGAAAAACTTACTCTACAATCTTTTGAGCCTGCAGCTACTGCCGAGTTAAAGTATTTGTCATGGAAAACTGCTTTTTGTTGGCCATTACCTCTGCAAGAAGGGTTTCTGAATTACAGGCCCTCATGGCAGTGGAGCCTTTCCTGATTTTTCATAAGGATAGGGTATCTTTCGTACTAATCCTTCCTTTATGCCTAAGGTGGTTTCTAGTGTGGCCTTAAATCAAACTATTCATTTGCCTACTTTTTATGCAAACCCCAAAATAAAGGGGAGAAAATTTTGCATGCTTGATATTCACAGGCAGTTATTATTTGAGCAGAACCAAGGAGTTCAGACAGTCTCAGCAATTGTTTGTTTCCAGGGTAAACCTGTTTCAAAACAAACTATTTCTAAATGGATTGGGTTTTGTATTTCTTTCTGTTATTCCCATCATGGTAAGGAGCTTCCTCCTGGAATCAGGCCTCATTCCACTCATTTTGGAGGCAGCTACTTGGAGTTCAGTGCATACCTTTTCTAAACATTACCACCTTCCTCTTTATTCTAAGTCTAGGGCTGGATTTGCCACTGCAATTTTACAGGGCATTTTAGCGCCCCTAATGCTTTATGATTTTTACCTTCCTCCCTTCCCGTTGCTTTGGGATTCTACCCATAAGTAAGGACTGCAGCAATGTGAGATGAAGAACATAGTACAGTTTTGTACCTACCATAAATGTAGATGTTCGAAGATACTGTAGTTATTTAGGTGATGGTTGTTGTTGGGCATGTTTTTTGGGAGGTATTCTGTTTTTGGCTGTGGCCTTTCTGGTTTGGCCTTCTGACATCTGGGGCAAGAAAAGACTGAGGATATGACGTCGGTCATGCCTGATGTCAGATCTAGGTGCCCATGACCGCGACTGAGGACAGCGGACTACCCATAAGTAAGGACTGCAGCAATGTGGATCTTCGAACATCTACATTTATGGTAGGTACAAAACTGTACTTTTCTTGTGTATTCACTTATAGTGGATACAAGCTTTTGTTGCATTCTTGGGAACTGTTAATTGAAAACTTTATGCCAATAGATATATGTGAAACATTACAGTAATCTTTTCAAAATGCCTTCATTGACCTCTGCTAAAAATGGCCCATTGGCTCAGTTGGACTTTCCCAGTTATGAAAGGGTAAATAAATAAATACAAATTTTTAATTAATATTTCAGTTATTAATTTAAACATCTGATCTCTCCAGGTGTTTCTTTATTCCTCTCCCATACCTTTTTTTAGAACTGAAGTTAGGAACGAATGACAATAATAAAGGAATTAGAACATACCTTAATACTTGTAGCAATATGTTTGGCTGGCTTTAGCAACTTAAGTGATTATTTTATACAATACTGCTGCATTTTAGAAATGCATAGGGGATTTGAAATTTTCAGTTATAAATAGTATGTACTCAATTTCATACCAAGCAGCATAATTCCTTTTCTTGCCAACTGATCTGAAAAGGAATTAAGATAAAATGGCAAGCTTAACATATGTGCACTGTCGGCTTTGTGTATATTACTCTTAACACACGCACACACACTAAAAATATAGCTCATTGGTCTGTGTTTTGTTTGTACTTATCTAAAAGGTTTCTTTTGTTATATAGTTTAATTTGTTACAGACTTATAACATTATATTTTAATATTTTTGATTAATTTAATTGTTTTCAAATATATTTGCTTAAGTGAGAATACAGAAGAACAGTATTAAAGTTGGTGTTGCACAGAGGCTGTTTGAACTATTTTATAATTAAAGTTTTGATTCATAAAATAAATCTTGACAGTTTCATAAGTTAACATGAATATGGTATAAATCAGTATAAACTAGTTCACTGGAATTTTAGTTTAACTAATTTTCAGTTGGTTCACATTTGCCTGGGTAGTTTAACTCATTTTCAGTTGGTTCACATTTGCCTGGGTAGTTTAACTCTTTTTCAGTTGGTTCACATTTGCCTGGGTAGTTTAACTCATTTTCAGTTGGTTCACATTTGCCTGGGTAGTTTAACTCATTTTCAGTTGGTTTACATTTGCCTGGGTAGTTTAACTCATTTTCAGTTGGTTCACATTTGCCTGGGATGTTTGAACTGCACATATTTGTTTACTTTTGTCTGGGATGTTTGAACTGCACATACTTGATTACTTTTGTCTGGGATGTTTGAACTGCACATACTTGTTTACTTTTTTTCTAATTCCTCTCTTCTTCTTTCCTATTATTTGGATGGCATAGCTCGTAACTATTCTCTCACTGGAAATCTGCTGTGTGTAAACAGTGTATATAGGTTGAGCTATTGATATATGTTTTTCTTTGCAAGTGTTAATATTACTTCTCCCACTCAGATTATCAAACCAGAATAGGAGTCATGTAAGTATTGTATGCTAAATATACATATCAAAACCTTAGGGTCTTGCCGACAAAATTAGTTTTTGAAATCTCATAAAGATGAAAAATAATTTAAGGAAAAAAGTTAAACCAGATATTATTTTACTGCAGAAAATACATTTACCATCTATGAAACATATACTAGAGAAGGACGTATAATTGTTTGTTCTTCACTTTATAAATATAATTCATAGAGAGAGGATTTGCTATCCTAGTAAATTCCTCTAACCACAATTCAAGGAGCATTGACCCATTTAGTAATGGAGATGGTCTTTTAGCTGTGATTATTATGATGTGGCATTTAGCTGTGGAATAATTCTGCATTCATGTTCCTCTCTGTCAGTATCTAAGATTTCATGTAGAGTATATTTAGTATAGGTTTGAATAAAATGAATGAATATGGGCTGGAGATTTTGGTCGTTTAACCCATCAGTTAGATCATAACTGAAAAACCAACAATTGGTTTCCTTGTTATCAAAAGTATTAAATGCAGTTTGCAGCAATAAAGGTCTAATTAATATTAAATAATATTGGTATTACAAGTCATAGGAATGTTCTGTATTATACACCCTTTTCAGCAAAATATAACACTTGTACTAGACTATATGAAGTTTGGGATGCAAAGGGTGTTAATATTTGAAAATATTGGTGTTAATGCTGTTTTCTACCTTATTGTGATCATTGTGTAATTACCTGATCTCGGGTATATTTCTAATATTACTGCTCCATGAAAAATAGCGTTAATTTTTGACAAAACAATCTGAGGATAAGCCAAAGGAGATTTAGGAAGATATATAGGAGTTATGTAGGCATGTAAATTAAACTGGGAATAAACCCCTATGTCACCTGCTGCATTGCCAACTGGCTCACAGATAGGATGCATAGGTTCATAGGTTGGTACTAGGCTATCGGCCCTAGGGCCTATACAAGCCTAGCCATAACAATTCCCTGGATATTTCTTCCCACAATATTTACTTCTCTGGACCCCTGTCTAGCAGGGCGACTGACCTGTCCCTGGGGTGAATTTCCTATCTCTCTCATCCAATCATCAAGGTTCCTTTTGAAGAGGGCCAAGGAAGCGCTCTGCTTGACATGTATGGACAGTCTATTCCAGACTATGGGGAGTCTCTGGGTTGAGAACCTATCCCTCCAGCATGATTTGTTCATTGTGATGACAAGGTTTAGATCTCTAAAGTGTGTGGCTCTGAAAAATTGGGATTTCTTTAAGTGAAGCATGTCCAACAGCTGAGGGTTTGACATGGCCTTATATGTTAAGCAGAGATTGCCTCTGAGTAGACGATATGCCACAGAGTATAGCTGGAGTTTTTTTAGATGGTCAGCATATGACATCTGCTTTAGGCCTGTGATTCTTTTAGTGAGGTATTTCTGTGGCCTTTCCAGCTGTTGTGAGGTACATACCAAATGGGGCATTATACTCTATAATGAGGGATGAGTACAGTGGGACAATGACCTCCTTTTTTCTGGATGAAAAGCCCTTAGTGATGAGGTGTGCCACATAGAAGGATTTCCTGACTTTTGTGGCGATGTGGCTAGAAAGTGAGACCACTGTCCACCTGTGTCCCTAAGTCTCTCATCACACTTTCGATGTTTAGTGTACTGCCACCTTTGTGGTAATTCATGGGTACTTGTTTTTTTTCCAAAGGGGATAACTATACATTTCTTGGCATTAAGCTTAAGCCCATGGCTCTGGCACCAAGCATCTGTTTCTGTAAGGCCCTTTTGTAGAATATCCACATCATCTGGGGATTCAATAATGGCTCTCAGTTTGCAGTCATCTGCGAACTTTGTTAGCCAGAGTCCCTTAGTGTTGGCCTGTACTTCAGAGAAGTAGATGCCAATCAAGAGTGGTCCCATGACTGAACCCTGAGGTACTCCACTTGTCACTTGTCTGGAGCTAGATTTGGAGTCTGCTACTTTTACAGTCTGGGTTCTGTCAGTAAGCCAGCTGGCAACCCATTGAGTGACATAGGGATTTATGCCCAGCTTAGTAAGTTTATCTATGATTCCAGAGTGGGGGATGGTGTCAAAGGCCTTGGCGAGGTCCAGATAGGCTGTGTGGACCACCTTACCCTCGTCCACAGCTCTGGAGACTGATTCAAAGAAGTCAATCTGATTCAGGAGACAAGATCGGGTCCAGTGTTTGAAGGTTGCCAATGTCTTTGTTTATAAGTTCCATGATAATGCGTTCCGTTCCCTTGCAGGTCAGGCTTGTCAAACTGATGGCACAGTAGTTCCCGGGATCCAAGGCGGATCCCCCCTTGTTGAGTGGGATAACTGTAGCTGTGCGCCACTCATTGGGCAAGAAGCCAGAGGTGAGGCTATGATTAAACATGACACGTAGGTGAGGTGCCAGTTCATTTTGTAGTTCATGTAGTACACAGCCTGGGATGTCATCTGGTCCCATGGATGCTGTATTCTTAGCTTTGGAGAGTGCGGCTTCTACTAGTGTGGCCGTGATTACTGGAATTTGGCAGTCTTTTGGCATTGAGATGGGCCCTTTAGGGGGGGTGAGAGGGGGGTGACGGCATTAAATCGATCTGCCAGGATATTGGCAATATCCTTGGGATCAGTATATTTAATGCCATTCTATTGTAGCTCAGAGCAGATCTGAGCAATGCCATTTAGATTCTTGACATAACTATAGAATGCCTTATGGTTGTCTTTGGAATCTTTGGCAATTTTATTTTCGTAACTAGCTTTTGAGGATCTCGAGGGATCTCAGTGTCTTACTGAGGCTGGTGAGGGAGTTTTTTGCATCCTGGTATTTTTCTCTTTTCTGCAACAGTTTCTTCCTTCTGTTGTATAGTTTGTTTATAGCAGGGGACCACCGGATTGGCTTTCTTTTTTTGGAGACTAGCATCTTGGTTCTATTTGGGATGGCACGATTCATGCACGAGTGGATGTGCTCATACAGTGCCTTAGTGTAGGATTCTGCAGTCGAACTTGCAGATCCCGTCTGCATGGGTGTCATGAAGTTTGTCACTTCTGACTTCAGTAACATGAAGTTGGCTTTGGAGAAGTTTTTTAAGGAGGTTTCCTTACTTGGGGGGTGGGGGTGGGATGTGGATGTCAAGGGTGATTTGCTTATGGTCAGACCTGACCAATGAGGGGGTGACCACTGGTGTGGAGCATCTATCTCCCATGTTGTTAATGACCAGGTCTAGGATATTGGAGCCCCTGGGTGGGAGAATGGATTAGTTGATCCAGGGCGTTGGAATTTATGAATACCAGGAACAGTTGGGAAAAGGAGTTGGTACCCGAGTAGTTTTCCCAGTTAATGGCAGGGTAGTTGAAATCACCCAGTATTAGGGTGTTTGGTTGTATCTTAATATTTTCCAGTATATTTAGAAAGGTTTAGTGAGAATTTTGGGGCATGGTGGGGGATCTGTAACAAGCTACAATTTGGATTGCAGTCTTACCTAGTGTTAGTTGCACCTGGAGAATTTCAGGTGCATTGTGTTGGGCAACTAGCCTGGAGGTGTGAATATCCTTGGTGAATATGGACGGGAAATCAAAGTAGGCGAATTTACCTCCACAAAGAGACCAGTTACCAATGCAGTGCCCCAGGGCTCTTGCTGGGACCTGTCCTGTCTGGCATCTACTTTTCTGAAGTAAAAGCTAATACCAAGGGGCTCTGGCTGACTAAGTTTGCAGATGACTGCAAGCGAGTAGCACTCATTGAATCCACTAATGACTTGGCCATCCTGCAGGAAGGTTTGTCTGAAATAAATAATTGGTGTCTAAATCATGGTCTGAAATTAAATGCCAAAAATGTATTATTGCATTCTTTAAGAAGTAATCTACCCCAGGGAACTACCACACTGACAATACACCCCTAAGAATTGACAGTTGTTCAGGATTTGGGAACTTATGTGGACAGTGACCTAACTTTTGACCAGCACGTCTATTGTTGCAAGGTCTTTTTATGTTGCGTATCTTGTAAACAAAGGGTTTGAGCCTAGATATAAGGATGTCATTGTCACCGTTTATTCAGCCATCATTAGGCCAATCGTTGTATATAATGCCCTGTTTGAAATGTATCTGTCTATACACTTGCAACAACTGGAATTCCACAGAGATACACTACTAAAAGGATACAAGGCCTAAACAACATGTCTTACATAGGCTAACTCAAAGGCCATCATCATGCTATGAGGTGATCTGTGTCTGGCATACAAGGTATCCTCTGACCCATTACTGATGCATTTACTGCACATCAGCAAGTCAAATGGCATCACAGATACTTGGTCTAGGGATCTAAACCTCTTCTACAGCATCAAGGGAACAGTTAGGATGGACATGTATATTTTGCAGAGGAGACCGCTCCTATGGAACAGACTCCCCATCCATATAAAACAAAGTTCATCCCTGTCCACTTTCAGCTGCAACTTAAATCCATAGATGGGAAACAGAAAATTTCCACCAGGACTGCCCTTTGTATTTCTGATGGACAGCTTCAGCTTCTAAATGCTTTATTCCTTGTGTGGGTCCCAACAAATGTAAGGCCAATCTCTAACCAAATAGTATAGGTTATTCTGAGCACAAAAAGGGAAACTGGCTTGGCTTAAAATGCTCCACAAGGGAGCTAGCCTAGTACTTATCTATGAATCTATATTGCGTGAGCCAGTCAGGTGAGTGACAGCCTTGATCTCATTTGTGGGACTTTTCCTGGGATGCAGCTATTACAGGACTGCCTGTTTTCCCTTCCTGGATTTTCTGTTCCTCTGAAAGGAAGCAAAAGCACCTTTGTGATAAAGAAGCATTATTCCCAGCGGTGCCACTGTTTATTTTTTGGTTACATTAAATTGTCAGAAATTGAAGATGCTACTTTCAAATCTTAGACATTATTACTGATAAGTCTAATTATTTTAATTTTATTTTTTCTTTGTGTACATGTACATTTTTATTAGTCTTGCACACATTTCACAATTTGCCTTTAAGATTCTATCCTAATTAAATTAGGAGATATGCAGCTTTGCAATTATTTAGGATTAGTACTTAGTCATCAAGCTTAATTTGAATAAAACAGTATTATTTTGTCACTTGGATGGCATAGCTTGTAACTATTCTGTCACTGGAAGTCTGCTGTGTGTAAACAGTTTATATAGATTGAGCTATTGATGTATGTATTTGAGTGGTGGTATTCCACAAGCCCCTCGGGAGTTGAACAAGTTGTGCTAATAGGTATTCTATTTAGCTGCCCTGATCACACCTCTCATGTGTACCTTGTTACAAGGAATCTTCCACACTTCTGAGTTTTAAAAAAATCCATGTTCATCATTGTTCCACATTGGAAGGTTCTGTCACATATTCATTGTTAAGCACTTTTTTACTAATATCCATGGTAAATAATACAAAATCATATTTATATTACTGAATTTATCAAAAGAATATTTTATAACACAATCTGAAGTAGTTTACTTCATTTGCTGTTCAACCCGTGGGACTTCAGATCAAACACGGCTGCATTTTCCAGCTATGGCTACAAGCTCCAAGCACCTCACCTTACCCATAATGCCTCCCTGTCTCTTCTCCCTTCAGATCTCGTTTGTCACCTTAGAGTACACAGCATGGTCTGAGCTCCAGTGTTTCTTCAGCGTTTGTCAAGTTGTATTTTTCTTTGTTAGCTCTTTTCTTGTCTTTCTATCTTAAACCTAACTAGCACCTCCCCAAGGTTCTTCATAGAAGAAAAAAACAAGTAGTAGTAGGCTTTCTCTTTCCTCTCTTTCTTGCTTTCTATGTGTGTGAGTTAGTGAAGCGGCCAATGGGGATGGCTGAGTCCCCGAAGCCTGGGTTAAAAAAATGCACAGAGTGTGGCTATAAGCTTTCACCGGTGGATGGCCACACTCTGAGCGTAGCTTGCTTGGGGTTGTTCACTTCCAGTCCCCCTGTCCTATTTGCGTTGGTTTAACCACAGAGCACTTAAGGACAGGCGGGACAAGTTGATCCTCAAGGGCTTGTTGCCCTCTTCTGCCGGGACTGCGGTCCCTTCACCCCTAGCAGAGAAAGCAGCAGCGGCTGCTTCTTCTTCCTCTACAGCCTCTGGAACTCCCACTCCCACCAAGAGGCCCAGGGAGGGGGATAAACCAAAGAAGGACCGGCTTAGCAAGCATTCCCCCGACTGCTTGTTGCAGGCTGGTCCACCGCCGAAGGTAAAGCCTGTTTCCCGTCTGCTCGGGTCCCCAAGGTTTTCATCTGAGCCTGGTTAGAGTAAGCCGGTCGTTGTCTAGGTCTTCCCCACACCATCAGCATTCCCACCCAGCTTCAGCGGCATCCTCCCACTCCACCTCGAGCCTTTCTGAAGCGAAGATGGACAAGATGATGCAGAGGTTCATCCCCACTCAAATTCAGATGGGAGTCTTGTCGGGGCCATCTCCCTCTGGAGCAGGGCCCTTTCAGCCCATATTCCATCCTATTACTCCTTCACCGATCCGACCTTCAGTTTCGGAATCATTGGATCCAAGGGATCGGAGCCGATGGTACCCTGTAACTCGACGCCAGCAGTTGCTATGAATGTGTCAGATCCAACCAGTTCAGATCCGAGCTGTCTGTGCTGGAGCTTCGGGGTCGGATCCAAGGGGGTGTTCTGTGCTCTGAGTCTGTCGGAGAGGAACATACCTCTCAGCATCTCTGCTCCAGCAGGCACAGCTCCGACTCCCCTGTCGGGTCAAGGGGAAGCAGCTTCTGATTTTCTGTCCAGGAGGCCTGTTCCCTCTCTGCATTTGACATGGTGGAGAGGGTTCTCGCAGGGTTGAGGCCTCAGACTATCTCATCCTCAGAATCCGTCCAGACCCCCCCCCCCCAGCTTTGTGTGGTTCGAACCATCTTGCCCTCTCAGGGGCAGCCCATAGCTGTAGTGCCCCAGGAAGTTCCGCTCTTGGAACAACCCATTTGCGAGGCCTCCCCAAACAGTCCCCCTGCAAGCATATGTGGAAGAGGAGGCAGTTGGACTCTCCCCTAATGTCCCTCACCAAGGACACGGACCTAGATGAAGGGGAAGGTTCCCCATGTTCACCCCCCCCCCCGAGGAATGTCTTCTTGGGAGACATTATGGAGCTCCTTCGTCAAAAGGGGGGGGGTCATCCACCCTAAAACCGACCTCCGAGTCCGTGTTTCTGGAGGCATTCTGCTCGGGCCCATGTACCTCTTTGGTGTCCCCTCTGGCCAATCCACTTGTGGAGTTAATAACATCTAGGGCTTGAAAGGAGCCAGAAGAGCCAATATGTGTCCGAACAAGGTTTTAAGTCCCCCCCCCCCACAGACAAGCTACATTGGCACAAGAGGTCCTCTGTAGATGCTATGATGGTGGGGGTGGTGGCCGCCACCAAAAAGGAGAGCTCCATTGTCCTGACCGAGAGTCGAGGACATTGGATCATTTTGGGAAGCGAGTTTATTCTTCAGCAACCTTCTCCGTGAGGGCACTTAACATTTTGGCGCATGTTATCCGACTCCAGAGAGATCTAGTCAGAGAAATCACAGAGTCTACCCCAGGGTCCATGTCGGCAGATGGCAGGACGAACTTTGCATGAATCGCCACCATTAAAGCTGTAGCGAACACATCCATGCGTTTGCTCTCCCATGCCACGGAAGGAGCCGCATGGGCGGCGGGGGCAGACGTTGCTATCAGGCATCACGCCTGGCTCCACTTATGTCAATTCTCGGAGCCCTTCAAGGCGTCTTTTACCAATGCCCATTATGATGGTTCTTCTCTTTTTGGGAAGGCAGTAAGAGAGTCCTTGGTCCAGAGAGAGAAGGACAGGAAGACACTGTCTGCCATCAGGATACACTTCTCTCCGCCTCAAAGGTCCTTTTCCAGGAACCAGCGAGACCAGAAGAAGATGTGGTTCTGCAAGTCTCAGGAGTTTTCCTGGGACGCTCAGGACTCGCCATCTCCCATATGCAGAGGGGGATTTGACAGACATCGCCCTAGAGGCAGAGGGGGTCCTAAGAACTTTGGATCCCGAGAACCTTTTTCAAATAAACCCGAGCAGCAGCCCTGTGGGGTTGCCCAACTGTCCATCTCTGGAGGCAGTCGGGGGCCGTTTGTCGCTACAACCACTAGCTTGGGAGTCTTATCACAACAGATCAGTGGGTGTTTCGAATCATATCCAGAGGATATTTTATTTTGTTCAAAGAACTTCCCCCATCCAACAAAGCCCCCCCCCCGATATTCCACCCACAAAGTGGGGAGGAGGCAGCAGTACAAATAGAATCACTGCTACGAAAGTGAGTCATCCAACCGGTCCCTCCAGACTAGTACGGATCCGGGGTTTATTCCAGGATCTTTTTAGTACCAAAGAAGATGGGGGACCTCAGACCAATTTTGGATTTGTCCCAGATGAAACCGGTCTGTGTAACAAAGACAAAATTCCAGATGGTAATGATTCACTCTATATCCTGCCAGAGACTGGATGTGCTGGATCGATCTCCAGGACGTGTACTACCACATCAAGATGGACAGGCACTCCCGGAGGTTCATTCACTTCTGGCTGGGAGCCAATCATTACCATTTTTGAGCCCTTCCCTTTAGTCTCACCACAGCCCCCCAGGTGTTCACCAAAGTAATGGCAGTAGTAGCGGCTCACCTGAGGCTTCAGGGCATTCAGGTCTTTCTGTACCTGGATGATTGGCTCTTTACTTCCCCTTCAAAGCATCTACTTTGTCAAGCCAGGGACTCCTTTCTTCGGCTAGCCAACAAGTTGGGCATCACAATCAATGTGAACAAATCTGCCTTACTCCCGGTTCAGGTGTTCGACTTCATTGGGCCATGGCTGGACACAATACAAATGAGGGTGTATCTTATGTCAGACAGGTTATGCAGTCTGAAGTTGTACATCTTGCACATTCTTCAGACTCAATCTCCATCAGCCAAAGCAGTGTTGAGGGCATTAGGTTCTATGGCGGCCACAATCACTCTTCTTCCTATGGCATGTCTCCATATGAGATTACTGCAGTGGACACTGGTGGTTCGGTGGTCTCTATTAGACCTCCCTTTGTCCTTTCCAATGAGAATCTTGAAAGCATGCAGGGAATCCCTTTGGTGGATTTAGTCTCCGGATCTCCTCAAGGGATGCCCATTTCAACCTGCCTTGCCCAAAACCATGGTGACCACGGATGCCTCCCTACTGGGGTGGGGGGCACTGTTAAGGAAGGACAGTCCAAGGCACGTGGTCCACTTTCCAAGACCTATCTGCATATCAGTGTTCTAGAGATGAGAGCGGTGGTTCTTGCATTGCAGACCCTTCATGCTCATCTTCCTCTAGGAACAATTGCAATTCACATGGACAATATGTCAGTGGTCTGGTATATCAACAAACAGGGGGCAACCTCTTATCCCCTGTGCCGAGAAGTTATGAAAGTATGGAAATGGGTAATCTCCACCAGCCATTTTCTGGTGACAACGCACATTCCAGGATGGTCCAACATTCTAGCGGACAGGCTCAGCAAATTTATCCTGATGCCTTATTAGTGGTCTCTGAATCTTTCAGTAGTGGAACAGATCTTCTGAGAGTGGGTCATCCTTGCTGCAATCTCTTTGCATCTCCTTCCAACGCAAAGTGCAGCAAGTTTTTCACTCTGAACCCCCCTGCCCCAGAGACGCTCTGATACATGTTTGGCCTCCCAGTCTTCTTTATGCATATCCTCCTCTTCCCCTCAAGTTAAAGTTTCTGCAGAAAGCTCGAAGACTGCGGAGCACTGTGATCCTCATTGCCCCATTCTGGCCTCGACAGGTTTGGTTTCCCTTACTCAGGCCTCATCTAGTTGTTCCACCATGGACTCTAGATCCAGTTCTGGATCTTATCTTGCACCCTTTGGGGATTCCACACCTAGATCTGGACAGTCTGAAGCTCACGACTTGGCTGCTCCAGTTCCCATGATTGTTAGGGTCCCGGTTTGTCATCCCCTGTTAAGTCCATCCTGCTAGCGGCTCACAAATCTTCTACCAGGAAAGTCTATCATAGTAAATGGAAACATTTTTCTATATGGGCCACTCAGCAGTCTTTGGATCCTTTTATGGGACCTCTGTCTGCAGTTCTAGAATTTCTGGCTAGCATTTTTCAACAGGGCGTCAGTTCTTCTATGGTTAAGGTTCAGCTGGCAGCCATATCTAATTTTCACATGGGGATTAATATGTCTTCTTTGGCTTCCTCTAAACTGTGCAAGACGTTTCTTAAATGTGCTTTTCTTATACATCCTGTAAAGGATCCTATCTGTCTGTGGGACCTTACCTTGTTGTTGCAGGCATTGGTTTCTTTCCCTTTTGAGCCAGCGGCTTCAGTAGATTTGCAATTTTTGACATGGAAAACTGCCTTCTTGGTTGCCATTACCTCTGCCAAAAGAGTGTCAGAGCTTCAGGCTCTTTCAATCAAAGTGCCCTACATGATTTTTCATAAAGACAGGGTGTCGCTTCACACTAACCCTTCCTTCCCAAGGTAGCTTCGGAAGCCAATGTTAACCAGACTATAAACTTGCCAGTCTTTTTTCCTAACTACCAAAACAAGGGGGAATATAAATTGCATTTGCTGGATGTACATAGACAATTGAGGTTTGACCTTCACAAGACCAAACCTTTCGGCAAATCTGACCAACGTTTTGTGTCTTATGCCAAGCCCTTCTTTCGTAAACCAGTCTGAAAAGTGACAATTGCTCGTTGGATTTCACAATGCATTGGCCGAGCTTACTCAGAGAGGGGTCTGCCTCTACCAGGAAAAGTGAAGGCTCATTCGACCTGATCCATGGCTACATCAGCAGCCTTTTGGTCTACAGTATCTTTGGATGACATTTGTTCAGCTGCCTCTTGGGCCTCATCTCATACCTTTATCTCGCACTACAAATCAGACATTGTCTCTAGGAGTAGAGTATCCTTCGGCTCTGTGGTGCTCCGGAAAATCCTTCCATGAGGGCCACGCAAGAATTAGGTAGCTGGGGACTTTGCAAATGAAGTAAACTACTTCAGATAAAGAAGTTATGTACTCACCATAACGTTCCATCTGAGTAGTTCTACTTCATTTGTCTTCAACCATCCCTCTCTCCTTCCCTCTGACCTTATCTTCAGGATATGATATGTCTTCAGATTGTTACTTTTGGGATCCTTGGCTTTGCCTAGGCTAAGGTTGTGTCTGTTGGTTATATTGGTAGATAAGGTGTTATTGGATTGGGTGTCTGTTCTTGTTAGGCAGCAAACTCAATCTAAAGGGAGACAATGAGGCATTATGGGTAAGGGGAGGTGCTTAGAGCTCGGAGCCATAGCTGGAAAATGTGGCCGTGTTAGATCCGAAGCAAATCTGAAGACCTACAGTCCCACAGGCTGAAGACAAATTAAGTAGAGCTACTCAGATTGAACCGAGAAAATGCAGCAATATACTAGACAGATAAATCCACGACGGCACCAAGTAACTGTATAGCAAACACATATGAAAGAAAGTGGTAGCTAAATGTACGGCTCGAAAATTGTGTACTATTTATTAAAACGAAACAAAATAACAATACGGTAAGCACTTTCAGCACTCCTGGTGGCTTTTTCAGACCATTAACAGTGAAAGACTTTAAAAAAAGCATTTAAATAATCTTCGACTTACTTTCAGTTAATACATTGCACATGTTGCTACTATTCCTCTGCCTACACTTCTCATTCATAACTAATGCATGCTCCTTAGGGAGTAATACTTAATCTGTGATTCAAACTTATTTAAAGGTACAGTGTAAAAAACAATAAAAAAACTTCATTCACATACTCAATTTTCCATTTAAAACCTTTTCATAACACAGTAAAACTTCCTCCATGTTATACAAGTTTAATCTTTGCATATATTATTTCCGTACATTCATGTCAGCATCGTGCATAGAAAATCCTGCATAAAAAATCATATTGTATTCAGTTCGGCATGCACACATAATGCTTAGGACTTGTATTCAATAGATCCAAACATGTATCATTTTTCTCCGAATAATGCATAATTCTCCTTCATTTAGGAGCTTTAATAAAGGCAAAAACATTCCTAAAGGTGGACGCACTCATGACAGTGAAAAAAAAAAATCGCACATTGTAAAAATTTCTTGTTCATAGGTAGGTACTAGGCTATTGGCCCTAGGGCATATATAAGCGTAGCCAAAGGTACCCTGGCTTTCGCTACCCAAGAAAATTATTTTCCTGTGCCACTGTCGAGCAGAGCCACAGAAGTGATCCCCGGGGTGAATTTCCTATCTCCCATCCAATCATCAAGATTTTTCTTGAAGAGCGCTAATGAGGAGCTTTGTTTGATATAGATAGGTAGTTTGTTCCAGAGTATGGGAAGTCTCTGGGACAGGAATCTATCCCTCCAGCATGTTCTGTTTATTGTGGTGACAAGGTTTAGGTCCCTAGACCATGTAGCTTGTAGGGATTGGGATTGGAGCATGTCTAAAAGCACTGGGTTTGACATAGCTTTGTATGTTAGACAGAGATCGCCTCTGAGTAGGCGATATGCAATGGAGTAAAGCTGCAGTTTTTTGAGACGGTCTGCATAGGGCATCTGTTTGAGGCCGGTAATCCTCTTTGTGAGGTATTTCTGTGGCCTTTCCAGTTGTAGATGTCTTGTGAGGTACATACCAAAAGGAGCATTGTACTCTATAATGGGTCTGAGTGATGAGTAGAGGGGAACAATGACCTTTTTTCCTGGATGAGAAACCTTTTGTGATGAGGTGTGCCACGTATAAGGATTTCCTGACTACTGTGGCGATGTGATTATCAAGTGAGAGACTACTGTCCACCTGTGTCCCAAGGTCTCTTATCACACTTTCAGTGTTAAGTAGACTAGCACCTATGTGGTAGTTCATGGGTACTGAGTTTTTACCAAAAGGGATGACAATGCACTTTTTGACATTGAGCTTGAGGCCATGGCTTTGACACCAGGCATCTGTCTCAGCGAGGCCCTTTTGTAGGATGTCCACATCTTTTGGAGTTTTGATTATGGCTCCTAGTTTGCAGTTATCTGCGAACTTTGTTAGCCAAAGACCTTCTATGTTGGCTTGTACTTCAGAGAAGTAGATACCAAACCGGCGAGGACCCAGGACTGAAGCCTGTAGTGCTCCACTTGTCACTGGTCTGAAGTTGGATTTGGAGTCTGCTACTTTCACAGTGTGGGTTCTGTCAGTGAGCCAGTTGGCAACCCATCTTTTGACATAGGGATTTATACCTAGTTTAGTGAGTTTATCTATAATTCCAGAGTGGGGGATGGTGTTGAAAGCCTTGGGGAGATCTAGATAGGCTGTGTGAACCACCTTACCCTCATCTACGGCTTTGGTGACTGCTTCAAAGACGTCTGTCAGGTTTAGGAGACATGATCTGCCTTTTACAAACCCGAACTGGGTGGGGTCCTGAGTTTGGAGATTACCAATGTCATTGTTTATAACTTCCATGATGATACGTTCCATAGCCTTGCAGACCAGGCTCATTAGGCTAATGGGGCAGTAGTTTCTGGGGTCTGTGGTGGCTCCCCCTTTGTGGAGTGGGATAACTGTCACTGTGCGCCATTCAGTGGGCACATAGCCTGAGGTGAGGCTATGATTGAACATGGTACTTAGGTGGGGTGCCAGTTCATTCTGTAGTTCATGTAGAACACAGCCTGGGATGTCATCAGGTCCCATGGATGCTGTGTTCTTGGCTTTGGATAGTATGTTTCTTACCTGTGCAGCCGTGATTACAGAAACTTTGCATTCTTCTGGTATAGAGATGGGCCCTTTAGGGGATGACAGGGGGGTAAAGTTAGCGCTGAACCTATCTGCCAGGATGTTGGCAATATCAGTTGGTTCTGTATATTGAGTGCCATTGTGCTGAAACTCAGAGCAGATCTGAGTGTTGCCATTGAGATTTTTGACATAGCTGTAGAATGCTTTGTGGTTGTCTTTAGAGTCAGTGGTGATTTTGTTTTCATAACTAGCTTTGGAGGATTTTATGAGGGATCTCAGCTTCTTGCTGAGGCTGACCAGAGAGTTTCTCCAATCATGGGATTTCACTATTTTTTGCAACAGTTTCTTTCTTCTGTTGTAGAGTTTGTTTATGGCAGGGGGCCACCAGATTGGTTTCCTTTTTTTGGAGGATAGCATCTTGGTTCTGTTAGGGATTGCACAATCCATGCACTCATGTAAGTGCTTATAAAGTGCATTTGTGTAGGATTCAGCAGTCATACCTCTATTGTCCATCAGCATGGGTGTCGTGAAGTTTGCCACTTCTGTCTTAAGAAGCGTGAAGTTGGCTTTGGAGAAATTTTTTACTGTGGTTTCCCTAATGGGGAGTAGGGGAGGGATGTGGATGTCTAGGGTGATTAGCTTGTGGTCGGATCTGACCAACGAGGAATTGACCTCTGGTGTGGAGCACCCAGTTGCCCATGTTGGTAATAACCAGGTCTAGGATATAGCTGCCCCTGGTGAGGGTGTGGATAAGTTGATCCATGGCATTGGAATTTATGAATTCCAGAAAACATTGCGCACAAGAGTTGGTACATGAGTAGTTTTCACAGTTAATGGTAGGGTAGTTGAAATTGCCCATTATTAGAGTGTTAGGTTGTACCCTAATATTTTCCAGTGTATTAAGAAATGGGGAGTGGGAATCCTGAGGCATGGTGGGGGATCTGTAGCAAGCCACAATCTGGATTATAGTCTTGCCCAGAGTTAGTTGCACTTGGATAATCTTGGATGCATTATGCTGAGCAGCTAGCCTGGAGGTGTGGATATCCTTAATGAATATGGACACGCCTCTGCCTTTAGTGTTTCGGTCCAGGTTAGGTGGCCAAAAGGTGTGGTATGAATTATAGCCTGGTAATGCAGAGGTCCTCTCTGGAGCCTTGAACCAGGTCCCTGTCACTGCACAGATGTCAATGTTCTCCATTTTAAGGAGTGCCTAGAGTGAGTGCATTTTGAGGTTTAGACTTCTAGCATTGAGTAGCAATACCCTCAGATTCTTCTTGCCTGTACCTGTTAGGGTGGTGAATTTGTCATTTGAACCTTGCCTAAAAAAGGCACTATAGGGGTGGCTAGAGCCTTAGCCAGTATCCGGAATCTCAGGGGCGACAGGTGCAGGCCATCTCTGGCAAAGCATCGTGGTTTGTCGATCATGTCATCCCAGCCAGACAGATACTGGATCCCCTTAGAATGACACCAGAAGCTTAGCCAATTGTTGAAGTCAATCATTTTGTCCTTGTACTATTTTATCATTCTGGGTGATGGCAAGATGCTACTCAGGGCTAGGGTCATACCTGCCTGGGCTACAAGATCGGACAGCTCCTCCATGTCCCTTTTCATGTAGTCCAAGGAGGTACGTCTCAGGTCATTCATACCAACATGGACAATGACAGTCATATTTGTACGGGTTGTGGAGTGACCTGAGCGCATGCGTTATGTGGTGGATCCTGGCACCCGACAGTCAGCTGACAGTAACTTTCTCCTTGTTTAGCCTGATGAGTGGAACATCAGTTTGCCTGACTATAGAGTCACCTATGACTAGAGTGTTGGGTACATTGTTATGCCTTATGAGCTGTGGTTGATTGGCACACTGAGTTTGTGGGCTATGTGTCATTTGGGATGTGTTCGGGGGGTGGAGGTTGCTTGTATTTCTGCTTTGGAGGTCCCTGTTGCTTGGGCAGGTTTTTACTGAGAGCCTCCATGAATGTAGGTGTGTGTTTTGTGTTTCTATGTGTGTGTTTTGGTGGTGTAGGTTTTGAGGGACTATGTGCTGAGTGTGGTGTGGTGTAAGTGTTTACCTTCTCCTCTTGACTGTCTAGTCCAGTCTTGGGTGAAGAGAGCTTGGCTTCCAGTTTGGCTATATAAATGCATCTCTCACAGGTTGTAGTGTTCGGTGGTAAGAGGAGAGGATTTTCTGTGTACATGAGGCAATTACTGCATTGCCCCAAGATGCCCAGGTTCATCGAGTAGACAGGAGAAGACACCGGGAGCTATGCCTGGATAGGTGCTTATTTGTTAAGTACTAGAAACTGTTTTCCTCTAGACAGTGAGGAAAGTTGAGTGCTGTAGTAATTTGTAGCTTATTTAGTGCTTACCATAAGTTCTGAACAAGTGCTGAGCTCAAAGAAACCAACGAGTGCTGAAACAAAAAACTGGCTAGTTCTAAGAAACAAAATTAAGCTAGAAGACTTCCCTCCAACACAGAAAGGCTTGGGGGTCTAGAAGCCTACAAATAGTCCTGGACACAGCAAATCTATATCCAGACTAGACTACCCACAGGAAAGGCAGGAAACAAGCTTAGAATTTTTTTTTTTTATTTAGTGGAAAGAGAGAAAGGAGTAGCAGAAACTAAGCTGATTGGCCTTCTCAAATGTTCTCCCTGTATTGGGTAGAATGAGGTAATGACACTAGACTGGGAGGAGGGTCCCAAATCAAATTTACAGTAGGGGTGGGCAGAACTGCAAAGCCACCAACTATAAGAACACTATACCAGTAGGGAGAGAGGGTGGGAAACAAACTGCAGAAATGTTTCTCACAGCAGAAAAGCAGCAGTGAGCCTTTAAATGAAAGTTTTAAACAGCTAAAGAAGCCTCTAGAGAAAGCGTTTAACTGCAACAAGTTATCAGAAACAAACAACCCAATAGATGCTTAATATAACAACATATCTTCACAGATGCCCATAAACATTACTTCCTTCCTGCATTCCACATCCCCATCTTACTTTTATTCTATAGATCATTCCCATTCCATTTCGCACAATTTACTTATTAAATTCATACATTTTTTTCTCTTTATATAAGCATCTGAACTGTCTATAAACATTTCTCTAAGTGCACATGTATCTAATGGTCGCTTCTCAGATTTTACCGAATACTTTGTACCATATGTTACTCAGCACAGCCAGTAAAAAACTTGGTACAATTTTAGAGACTGGCTTGTCTAACATTTCATTGTTGTCCTAGGAAAGTGTAACCAGGAATCATAAATAGATGGCCACGGAAAACCAAGATTGCTGGTATATGATTTCTCCATTTACAATTTGTTTAACTTATAATGGAATTTGTGGCAAAGGTTCTGATTGATTTTCTTTGTCTGGTACAGGTAACATTCTTCAGTCGGGTAAAGATGCAGCTTGTTCATACTTATAATGGTGGAGTTTGTGGCAAAGGTTCTGATTGATTTTCTTTGTCTGATACAGGTAACATTCTTCAGTCAGGTAAAGATGCAGCTTGTTCATACTTATAATGGTGAAGTTTGTGGCAAAGGTTCTGATTGATTTTCTTTGTCTGGTACATGTAACATTCTTCAGTCAGGTAAATCTGCAGCTTGTTCATACTTATAATGGTGGAGTTTGTGGCAAAGGTTCTGATTGATTTTCTTTGTCTGGTACAGGTAACATTCTTCAGTCAGGTAAAGATGCAGCTTGTTCATACTTATAATGGAGTTTGTGGCAAAGGTTCTGATTGATTTTCTTTGTCTGGTACAGGTAACATTCTTCAGTCAGATAAAGATGCAGCTTGTTCATATTTATAATGGTGGAGTTTGTGGCAAAGGTTCTGATTGATTTTCTTTGTCTGGTACAGGTAACATTCTTCAGTCAGGTAAAGATGCAGTTTGTTCATACTTATAATGGTGGAGTTTGTGGCAAAGGTTCTGATTGATTTTCTTTGTCTGGTACAGGTAACATTCTTCAGTCAGGTAAAGATGCAGCTTGTTCATACTTATAATGGTGGAGTTTGTGGCAAAGGTTCTGATTGATTTTCTTTATCTGGTACAGGTAACATTCTTCAGTCAGGTAAAGATGCAGCTTGTTCATACTTATAATGGTGGAGATTGTGGCAAAGGTTCTGATTGATTTTCTTTGTCTGGTACAGGTAACATTCTTCAGTCAGGTAAAGATGCAGCTTGTTCATACTTATAATGGTGGAGTTTGTGGCAAATGTTCTGATTGATTTTCTTTGTCTGGTACAGGTAACATTCTTCAGTCAGGTAAAGATGCAGTTTGTTCATACTTATAATGGTGGAGTTTGTGGCAAAGGTTCTGATTGATTTTCTTTGTCTGGTACAGGTAACATTCTTCAGTCAGGTAAATATGCAGCTTGTTCATTTTTGTATTCTTTTTTTAATCATTTAATTATTTTTTTTTTGATAATCTGTGTAGATAGAGATCTAGTTTTGCTTTGTAACTATCAGGTTTATCACCATGCTGACATAGTTCAGAAGCATTTTTTGTATTAGTCACTGTTACCAAATGATATCGTCAGCTGAAAAATTGCATTAAAAAATAGTCAAATGGAAAACGAGTAACAAAAAACATGATATCTTCTGACATAAGTGATAAGTAACAGAATGGAAAAAGACAGAAACTTTAAAGAAATGCCTTTTATGGTGGTGGTGGGGAATCTGAAAATAATTTAAGATTAGGAAATTGTCATGGAAACATGAAGGCCAGAAGAGTTTACAGATTGGGATATGTTGGCATGTCTCAAGTGTGCCCTGACATTTCCATTTAAGAGATGACCAGAAAGCAAGAATTGTTGTGTAGATGTAGCAATGCTACAGAGAGTGGTCATTCTGATAGAATTAGTAGTGAAAAAAGATAATCTGTTCTGCTCCAGTCAGTAAGTGACTGGTAGGAAGGTTATGGAATCATGTGAACATGCAAAGGTCCAGACTATAAGAAGTCACAAGCAGGTGTGGTCACCTCTCATTCCCTTTAATCTTACTCTTAAAAATGTAATTTCAATTTGTTTATTATTGTCAGCATCATACTTAGTGCATGCCTATTGCTTAAATTCACCAATATCTAAATTCCACTGCCATCACTGGCATATTTTTCTGTGAATCAGACACTCTTTCATAGGTTCATACTAGGCTATCTGCCCTAGGGCATTTATAAGCCTAGCCAGAGTGTGTTTGGCTTTCGCCACCCATTTTAAATTAATTGTGCTATGCCCTTTTTCGAGGTTAGTATACTGTGCCTCTATCTAACAGTGACACAGAAGTGATACCCGGGGTAAACCTACGATCTCCCATCCACTCATCAAGACTCCTCTTGAAGAGAGTCAATGAGGGACTCTGCCTAACCTGGACTGGTATTTTATTCCAGAGTGAAGGGAGCCTCTGGGTTATGAATCTGTCCCTCCAGCATGTCCTATTTATTTCAGTGCTGAGGATCACGTCTCTCGAGTGCGTAGCTCGATGGGATTTGGATTTTCTGAGGTGCAGCATGTCCATTAATTCTGGGTTGGACATGGCTTTATACGTCAGGCACAGATTGCCACTGAGTAGTGCCGGAGTTTCTTTAACCGGGCAGCATACATTAAAGGATTCTTCCTTGGTTCCACCTTAAATCTTGTACCCACACATTGAGAATCATAACCCTTTCTTTTGTTTCCCATTTCTCATTAGGAATCCAACCTGCTCTATTCCTATACTGTAACAGCTTAACAAGCTAATGTTTCCTCATTCTTCCTGTATTACTATATGTGCTTATCCAGAACCTTCACATTTTCTTATCACCTACTCCATCAGTTATAGCAGCCCAATGTACACTTTGTATAAGTTTAATGCCTGTTTGTGGTAGCCCTAACTAAAATACTGATGAAAGAAGTATGAACTATAGTGCCAAGAATCCATGTAGGTTACAATGTGTAGGAAACATGGGTTGACAGGGACAGATCATACACAACTGGAACATGTTTCCTTGCATGAGATCATGAAACAACTAGAATATTCAGTTGTGCACATAATATAAGTGTGCAGAATTGTGTATAGGTTAGAATTTCCACCTTCTACAAATGATAGAACATGTCTTTGTGTATATGTTGGGGGAGTGTAACAGTAATCTCGACATCTGCACAATTGAGTTCAGTGGTTGCTGATACGGACATTGGCTCAGCATTGAGATCTTTGTCTCAGAACACCAGCGTTTGAGGTTCAATCCTGAAATTTATTACATTTGCTACTGGAATAGTCTAACTGGACAAACAGATACTCTTTTTAGTGGAGGCCCATGGCGAAAAGCTCCACAGTAGTTACAAGTTAGATAACGTACAGGTATTTAAAACAATATATTACAAAAAACCTGTAATTATTTACGGGATTGACATTTTACAATATGCAGTATATTTTCCAAGATATATTAGGAGTTGTGGTAGTTAGAGCTGACAAGGAGAGTTAGAAGGTGATGAGGGGGATATAAAAATTGAATTAAAATAAAGTAGTTTGCCAGGTTCAATTAAGGGGATGTGATCAGAAGCACACTCACTTTGTTCTAGGTTAGAAATTACAAAGCTGGCGTGACAGTCGTCTGAAAACACTTCAGTGTATTGTAAATGTACACTTTGTTTTGTGAGGGTTACACTGCATCTGTTCAGGAAGTCAGACTGTACATAACTTGTAGATACACAGCACGATGACTTGTCTTTAGGATATTAACTTTAAGAAGGAAATTCTCAACTGTAATGGAATTGCATTTGAGCTAGTTAATGAATGCCCAGTTTAACTGCTGTTTTGTATTACATCTCAAGAACCATATCAGATTTGAGTTCCTAAATGTTTATCAGCATGACCCACATTGTCCTCAAAGTTTGAGACTCAAACATAAAAGCCTCTGTATAGGGCCAGATATCAAAGTATTTTAAAATGCATGCATGTGTGCCTACATCTGCTTTCTTCCTACACTCAAAAGACATGCTGTAGGTGGACTGGATACTCAAAATTGGCCATAGGTGTGAGTCTGTGTGCGAGTGTGCATTGTGGAAAAACTCCCGCTGTAGGGCTAGCCACCTGATGGGGTAAACCTTGGCTCTAGATGACTGTCGCAGCTGAAATGATACCCCAACCCCTTGTGCACATATGAGAAAAAGGGGTTGTGGATGGATCTGTCACCAGGGAAATATTTTAAGTGCACCATGGTCTTTATAAGGAGATAGTCCAGTACCTGATCACTCCCCATGGATGTTGTATTTTGGCTGTGGATAGGACCAACAAGACTTAATTAACAGTGATTTTTGGGTGAGGGAAGACAACTGTGGAAAAGGGAGAGCAATAGGATTGTGTAGGTAGTGTGAAGATGGAGCTAAATTTATCTGCTAGGAATGGATATGGACTACTGACTTGAAGGCAAAGTATATGGCAGTGTTGTGAATGAGCTTGGAACATTACTGGGTGTTGCAGTACTTCTAACTACATATTACCAGTAACAACCACACATTATCTGTACTAGTACTACCATTTCTGCAGTACAACTACATATTACCTGTACTAGTACTACCATTTCTACTCCGCATCAACTATATATTACCTGTACTGGTATTACCATTTCTGCTTCACAGCAACTACATATTATATGAACTAGTGCTACCATTTCTGCTCCAAAACAACTATATATTTCCTGTAACAACTACATATTACCTGTACTAGTACTACCAGTTCTGCTCCACAACAACTACATATTACCTGTACTAATACTACCATTTCTGCTGCATTAGAACTACATTTTATATGAACTAGTACTAGCATTTCTACTGCAAAACAACTATATATTCCCTGTAACAACTGTATATTACCTGTAGCAGTACTATAATTTCTGCTTCACAACATATTACCTGTACTAGTCCCACCATTTGTGTTCCACAAGTACATAGCACAATCTCAAACTAAACCCAAACAAAACAATCAGTATCATAGGATGCTATTTCCCACCAGGGCAAAATATTACACCCCTAGAAAATTTCCTGAGCTGGGCTACTGTATCTCTACCCCAGGAAACCATCATTCTCGGTGACTTTAACATCAGCTATCTTGTAATAACATTCTTGCAACTATTCACCTTAATCTCCATGGGTTCACTCAACTCATTCAATTCCCTACCCAAGTCAACAAAAACCCTAACAATCATACCTTATTTGACTGGATCCTAGTCAACAAAGCCCCTCACTCTTACCTAGCAGGCTGCTTACCTGACAGTCTTAGTGACCACTCCCCCACTTTCCTAATTCAGCAGTCTCAAGCCCATTATCCACAGGCAAATATGGAACAAGTCCAACTTCAACCCCAACTCCTTCATATCCTCCCTGCAAAAAATTAACTGGTCACCACTAAAATACCTCAACCTAGATGAGGCTGTCCACTTCTTCAACAGTACCTTCTTCTCCATCCTAAACACCCATGCTCCTGTAATTAATGCCAAAGTCAGATCCAGGCATGCCCCATAGTTACAAAAGACCACCAGAACCCTAATGAAATCCAGAGATAAGGCCTGAGAGCACTGGCGACTAACAAAAAATAACTCAGATAGGCAGTCATTCCTTGAAATGCGCATTAAAGCCAAAAAGCATATAAAATTAGACAAATCCCTCTACTATAAATCCACCCTAAACTCCACCAACCACAACCCTAAGCAGGTTCTGGTCCACTATTTACAATATCCTCCACCCAGGGAAGGTTGATACCCCCAGCCGTCCATTCCCCTCTCCTCCAGCAGTATTGCTGAATACTTCAACAAACACTTCACTGAAAGTATAACATCTCTAAACAAGCAACACGTCCCTACAACAGCCCCCCCAACTCCTAACCTTAAACCCCCCACTCATCTTTTCTTCTTCAACTCAGTACCTACCTTCAACATAAAAAGACTGTTGTCAAAATTTAAACCCACCAAACTCGCAGCTGACAACCTCCCCTCTGAATACTTGAAATTGCATCTGATAAACTAGCTTACCCAATTTCAATTCTAAGCATCCATTCCATAACAGAAGGCTATGTTCCCTCGATATGGAAAATATCCCACATCATTCCCCTCCACAAAGGCACCCCCTCCACCGACCTCTCCAATTACCGCCCCATTGCTATCCTCCCCTCCCTCCAAGATACTTGAAAAATGTATCAACACCCAGGTCTCCAACTACCTCCTAGCTAATAATCTCCTCTCCAAAACTCAACATGGTTTCAGGCCATATCACATCACTACCTCTGCTCTCCTTCACCAACACTATACTTCATCACAAAAACAATGGTCTCTTCTCTACTGCCGTATTTCTAGATCTTTCAAAGGCCTTTGACATGGTATCTCATGAGCTACTACTCTCCCAACCTCTCCTTCTCACAACCAGCCTGCAACTGGTTCCACAGCTATCTACACAGATGCCAGCAATCAGTAATGTGGGATGATAACATATCACCTTCCCTCCCAGTTACTCTTGGAGTTCCCCATGGGTCTATCCTCGGCCCTCTGCTATTCTCACTTTTCACTAACAACCTACATAATGCCACCACAAAAGCATCTCTTATACAGTACGCAGATGACTCTTCTCTCATCTGCTCTACCCCCACTCCACCAGAACTACAACAAATCACACAGGAATCCTTCTCTTCTGTAGAAAGCTGGCTATCCAATGCTCAGCTCCTACTCAACCCAAGTAAGACAAACTTCTCCTGTTCCAACCTTCCAAAGCCGCTCAAAACACCCCCCACTTCAACATTCTTGCCAAAGACAATACCATCACCTCTCCATCAGAATACACAAAATTACTTGGTGTGGAAATAGACAACAAACTTAGATTTGACACCCACATATCTCTCACAATAAAAAAAGTTCACAAGAAACTTGGTGCATTATATTGAAGCCGCCAATTCCTGACCAAGGTGGCTAGAATCTCCATAGCCAGTTCCCAGCTAATCTCCACCCTAGTCTATGCATCCCTCATACTTTCCAACATTAAACAGACAAACCTACACAAGCTGGATGCTTGTTGCAACAAAATTGCTAAATTTGCCACTGGAACCTCCTACCGCAGCCATAATTGTATCTCCCTTAAAGAACTCCCACAACTCCCTCACTTTAATCAAGTCGCCCCCGCTCATAAACTTATTAACCACCCCCTTAACATCCCTTTCCTTCAAACCCTTCTCTAACCATATCACCCCACTAGGCCCCTAAGATCAAGCAACAAAAATCAACTCACTGTTATCAAACCCAAACACTCAGCAGGAGAAGCCATATTTTCATGTACCATATCTAAACTTTGGAACAATTTTCCACCCTCTATAACTACTCTAACTTCCAGCAGCCTTTTCAAGACTGTGCTCAAATTCCACTCAAATGTGCACTGGCTTTGTCCTTGTTCTAATCCAGACTAACACTCCCACCCTTACCCCCCCATCTAGACTCGTAACCCAACTATACTACTGCCACTGCTAACCACAGTCAGAAATAGCTACTTGTCTTTACATACTTTTAACATCTTGTCTGACAACTTTGTTACTAATATTATAAACAACAAGAAACTATCTTAACTTGCAACATTTACTGTATATACTGTTGATAATATCTTGTTATTGTATTAAAGGCAACAGCTTGTAATGTTGTTTACTATTGCTGCAACTTTGTATCTGTATTTATCATGTACATGATGTGGAGCTTTTCTCCCCAGGCATCCACTGAAAAAGGACCTGCGTCCAGTCGGAATTTCCTGGTAAACAAATGTAAATAAACAACATATTACTTGTAAGAGCTATACAACTGTGGTGGTGGTGCTGCGGTAGCATTGTCGCCTCACAGCAAGACGTCCTGTTCGATTCTCCGCTAAAGCGTCTTCTGTGTGGAGACATGGTTCTACCTGACTTCGTCGACAGCTGAGAAGACCGACATCGGAATCCGGAGCTCCAGAAGATCGAAAGCGAAGAAGACCGACGCGAATCGCGGGTTGCAGAACATCGACAATGCAGAAGACCGACACGACGGATGACAACACCAACGCCGAGGATGCCGACATGGGGAAAGGCTGTGTGAGTATGCGGTAGTGACGGACGTTAGGGTGCGAGGCAGGTAAGTGTGGAGATTGACGGTCTGTGGGGATAGGGGTGGGTTAAGTGAGTTAGGGTTAGGGGTGGGTTAAGTGAGTTAGGGTTAGGAGCGATAGGGGTGGGTTAAGTGAGTTAGGGTTAGGGCGGGGTTAGTGAGTTAGGGTTAGGGCGATAGGCGGGTTAAGTGAGTTAGGGTTAGGGGCGGGTAGGTGCGATAGTGACGGACCTTAGGGTTAGGTAAGGTTTAGTGTGGGCTTGTAAGGATTTTGGTGTGCTTGTGTTGTGTGTGTGGTTTGTGGAATGGGGATGTGTTTTGTTTTGTATGGGGTTTCGTGTTTGTGTACCGTCGGTTATTTCGTTGTCGGTTATGTGTGGTTTCGTGTTTATGGACTGTCGAATATGTGGTGTCGGTGATGTGGTTGTCGGTGTTGTGTGGTTTCGATTATGTCAGGTAGAACCGGAGACATGCGTGAATGGGCGTACCTTCGTCGAAGGTTGTGCAGCAGGGCCGGCAACTCGGCACATAAAAATCTACTGCCAATCATTAGTGGACCGGAGTTCCACTGTGGCGACCCCTAACCGGGAAAAGCCGAAAGAGACAACAACAACATTACTTGTAAGAGCTATATACTACCTGTACTAGTACTACCATTTCTGCTCCTCAACTACATATTACCTGTACTAATACTATCATTTCTGCTTCACAACAACTACATATTACCTGTACCAGTACTGCCATGTGTTCTCCACAATAACTACACATTACCTGTACTAATATTGTCATTTTTGCTCCACAACAATGTATAACCTGTAACAAATACATATTACCTGTACTCCTGCTACCATTTCTGCTCCACAACAACGTATAACCTGTAACAAATACATTTTATCTGTACTCCTGCTACCATTTCTGCTCCACAACAACGTATAACCTGTAACAAATACATATTATCTGTACTCCTGCTGCCATTTCTGTTCCACAGTAACTACATATTACCTGCACTCGTAGTGCCATTTCTGTTCCACAGTACCTACATATTACCTGCACTCGTAGTGCCATTTCTGTTCCACAGTAACTACATATTACCTGCACTCGTAGTGCCATTTCTGTTCCACAGTAACTACATATTACCTGCACTCGTAGTGCCATTTCTGTTCCACAGTAACTACATATTACCTGCACTAGTAGTGCCATTTCTGTTCCACAGTAACTACATATTACCTGCACTAGTGCTATCATTTCTGCTCCACAGTAACTACATATTACCTGCACTCGTAGTGCCATTTCTGTTCCACAGTAACTACATATTACCTGCACTAGTAGTGCCATTTCTGTTCCACAGTAACTACATATTACCTGTACTAGTGCTATCATTTCTGCTCCACAGTAACTACATATTACCTGCACTCGTAGTGCCATTTCTGTTCCACAGTAACTACATATTACCTGCACTAGTAGTGCCATTTCTGTTCCACAGTAACTACATATTACCTGTACTAGTACTACTAATTCTGCTCCACAGTAACTACATATTACCTGTACTAGTGCTATCATTTCTGCTCCACAACACCTACATATTACCTGTACTAGTACTGTCATTTCTGCTGCACAACAACTACTTATTACCTGTACTGGTACTAGCATTTCTGCTCCACAATAACTACGCATTACTTGTACTAGTACTACCATTTCAGCAAACAATGACTACATATTACCTGTACTAGTACTATCATGTCACTGCACATTACCTGTACTAATGCTGCCATTTCCATTGCATCCATTAGGAAGTTTGACTGCAGAATCCTACACTAAGGCACTATACGAGCACATCCACTCATGCATGAATCGTGCCATCCCAAATAGAACCAAGATGCTAGTCTCCATAAAAGTAAGCCAATCTGGTGGTCCCCTGCTATAAACAAACTATACAAGAGAAGAAGAAACTGTTGCAGAAAAGAGGAAAATCCCAGGATGCAAAAAACTCCCTCAACAGCCTCAGTAAGAAGCTGAGATCCCTCATAAAATCCTCAAAAGCTAGTTACGAAAATAAAATTGCCAAAGATTCCAAAGACAACCACAAGGCATTCTATAGTTATGTCAAGAATCTAAATGGCAATGCTCAGATTTGCTCTGAGCTACAACAGAATGGCATTAAATATACTGATCCCAAGGATATTGCCAATATCCTGGCAGATCGATTTAGTGCCAACTTCACCCCCCTCTCACCCCCTAAAAGGCCCATCTCAATACCAAAAGATTGCCAAATTCCGATAATCACGGCCACCCAGGTAGCAACCGCACTCTCCAAAGCTAAGAATACAGCATCCATGGGACCAGATGACATCCCAGGCTGTGTACTACATGAACTACAAAATGAACTGGCACCTCACCTAAGTGTCATGTTTAATCATAGCCTCACCTCAGGCTTCGTGCCCACTGAGTGGCGCACAGCTACAGTTATCCCGGTCCACAAGGGAGGATCCGCCTTGGATCCCAGGAACTACCATCCCATCAGTCTGACAAGCCTGATCCGCAAGGGCATGGAATGCATTATCATGGAACTTATAAACAAAGACATTAGCAACCTTCAACCACTTTGGGTTTGTGAAGGGCCGATCTTGTCTCCTGAATCTGATTGACTACTTCGAATCAGTCTCCAGAGCTGTGGACGAGGGTAAGGTGGTCCACACAGCCTATCTGGACCTTGCCAAGGCCTTCAACACCATCCCCCACTCTGGAATCCAAGATAAACTTACTAAGCTGGGCATAAATCCCTACATCACTCAATGGGTTGCCAACTGGCTTACTGACAGAACCCAGACTGTAAAAGTAGCCGACTCCAAATCCAGCTCCAGACAAGTGACAAGTGGAGTACCTCAGGGTTCAGTCCTGGGACCACTCTTGTTTGGCATCTTCTTCTCTGAAGTACAGGCCAACACTAAGCGACTCTGGCTAACAAAGTTTGCAGATGACTGCAAACTGGGAGCCATTACTGAATCCCCAAATGATGTGGATATTCTACAAAAAGGCCTTACAGAAACAGATGCCTGGTGCCAGAGCCATGGGCTCAAGCTTAATGCCAAGAAATGTATAGTTATCCCCTTTGGAAAACAACACGTACCCATGAATTACCACATAGGTGGCAGGATGCTAAACATCGAAAGTGTGATAAGAGACTTGGGGACACAGGTGGACAGTGGTCTCACTTTCGATAACCACATCGCCACAACAGTCAGGAAATCCTTCTATGTGGCACACCTCATCACTAAGGGCTTTTCATCCAGAAAAAAGGAGGTCATTGTCCCACTGTACTCATCCCTCATTAGTCCCATTATAGAGTATAATGCCCCGTTTGGTATGTACCTCACAAGACATCTGCAGCAGCTGGAAAGGCCACAGAAATACCTCACTAAAAGAATCACAGGCCTAAAGCAGATGCCATATGCTGACCATCTAACAAAACTCCAGCTATACTCTGTGGCATATCGTCTACTCAGAGGTGATCTCTGCTTAACATACAAGGCCATGTCAAACCCTGAGCTGTTGGACATGCTCCACTTAAAGAAATCCCAATCCCTCAGAGCCACACGCTCCAGGGATCTAAACCTTGTCATCACAATGAACAAAACATGCTGGAGGGATAGGTTCCTAACCCAGAGACTCCCCATACTCTGGAATAGACTGCCCATACATGTCAAGCAGAGCGCCTCATTGGCCCTCTTCAAAAGGAACCTTGATGATTGGATGGGAGATAGGAAATTCACCCAGGGGATCATGTCAGTCGTCCTGCCAGACAGGGGCCCAGAGAAGTAAATATTGTGGGAAGAAATATCCAGGGAATTGGGAATTGTTATGGCTAGGCTTGCATAGGCCCTAGGGCCGATAGCCTAGTACCAACCTATGAACATCAGTTGCATATTACCTGTACTAGTACTGCCATTTCTGTTCCACAATAAGTACATATTACCTGTACTAGTACTACACTTTCTGCTCCACAGCAACTACATATTACCTGTGCTAGTACTTCCATTTCTGGTCCAAAATAACAACATATTGCCTGTACTAGTACTACCATTTCTGCTTCACAACAGCTACATATTACCTATATTAATACTATCATTCCTGCTCCACAACTACATATTACCTGTAACAACTACATATTATATGTACAAGTACTACCCTTTTTGCTCCACAACAACTACATATTACCTGTAACAACTACATATTACCTGTGCTAGTACTACCATTTCTACTCCACAACTACATATTACCTGTACTAGTACTACTCATTCTGTTCCACAGCAACTATATATTACCTGTACTAATGCTGCCATTTGCATTCCACAGCAACTACATATTACATGTAAATGTACTGCCATTTGCATTCCACAACAACTGTATATTACCTGTAGTAGTACTACCATTTCTGCTCCAACTATACATTCCCTGTAACAACTACATATTACCTGTACTAGTATCATTTCTACTTCACAACAACTACATATGACCTGTAATAACTACATATTACCTGTACTAGCATTTCTACTCCACAACAGGTACACATTACCTGTACCAGTACTACCATTTCTGCTGCACAGCAGCTACATATTACTTGTAACAGCAACATATTACCTCTACTAGTACTACCATTTCTGCTCTACAACTACATATTAGCTGTACTAGTACCAGCATTTCTCTTCCACTACAACTACATATTACTTGTAACAACCTCATAATACCTGTACTAGTATCACCATTTCTGCTCCACAACAACTACATATTACATGTAACAACTACATAGTACCTGTACTAGTATTACTATTTCTGCTCCAGAACTACATATTACATGTAACAACTACATATTTACCTATACTAGTACCACCATTTGTGATCCACAACAACTACATATACCTGTACTAGTACTACCATTTCTGATCCACAATAACTACATATTACCTGTACTAGTACTACCATTTCTGCTCTACAGCAACACCATACTACCTGTAACAACTAATTATTACCTGTACTAGTACTAGCATTTCTGCTTCACAACAACTACGTATTACCTGCAACAACTACATATTACCTGGATTAGTATTACAATTTTTGCTGCACAACAGCTACATATTACCTGTCATAGTACTACGATTTCTGTTCCACAGCTACATATTTACTTCTACTAGTGCCATAATTTCTACTCCACAACAACTGCATATTACCTGTACCAGCACTACCATTTCTGCTCCACAACTACATATTACCTGTACTATACTGAAATTTCTGCTCCACAACTACATATTACCTGTAACAACTTCATATTACCTGTACTAATGCCACCATTTCTGTTCCAAAACAACTACATATTACTTGTAACAACTACATCTTACCTGTACTAATACTAACATTTCTCTTCCACAACTATATATTACCTGTAAGAACTACATATTACCTGTACTAGTACCACCATTTCTGTTCCACAACTACATATTACTTGTAACAACTACATATTTACCTGTGCTAGTATTACAATTTCTGCTCCCAACAACTTCATATTACTTGTAACAACTTCATATTAGCTGTACTAGTACCACCATTTCTGTTCTACAACTCCATATTACTTGTAACAACTACATACTACCTGTAATAGTACTACCATTTCTGCTCCAAAATAACATATTGCCTGTACTAGTGCTACCATTTCTGCTCCAAAATAACATATTGTCTGTACTAGTACTACCATTTCTGCTCCACAACTGCAGATTACCAGTAACAGTTATGTATTACCTGTACTAGTACTGCCATTTCTTCTCCACAATAACTACGTATTACCTCTACTAGTACTATCATTTGTGTCACAACTACATATTACCTGTAACAACTACATATTACCTGTACTAGTACTACCATTTCTGTTCCACAACAACTATATATTACCTGTACTAGTACTACCATTTCCACTCCACAACAACTGCATATTACCTGTAACAACTACATATTACCTGTACTAGTACTACAATTTCTACTCTACAACTACATATTACCTGTACTAGTACTGCCATTTCTGTTCCACAATAAGTACACATTACCTGTACTAGTACTAACATTTCTGCTCCACAGCACCTACATATTACCTGTACTAGTACTGCCTTTTCTGTTGCACAACTACATATTACTTGCATTAACAACTATATATTACCTCTAACAACTACATATTACCTGTACTAGTACCACCATTTCTGTTCCACAACAACTGCATATTAATTGTAACTACATATTACCTGTACTAGTACTGCCATTTCTGTTCCACAACAACTACATATTACTTGTAACAGCTACATATCATCTGTGCCAGTACTACCATTTATGCGCCAAAATAACATATTGCCTGTACTAGTACTACATTTCTGCTCCAAAATAACATATTGCCTATACTAGTACTACCATGTCTGCTCCACAACAACTACGTTACCTGTAACAACTTCATATCACCACCTGTAGTAGTACTACAATTTCTGCTCCACAACAACTACATATAACCTGTACTAGTGTTACAATTTCTGCTCCACGACAACTACATAGTACCTATATTTGCACTACTCTTTTACTCCATAACAACTATATATTACCGGTACTAGTATTACCATTCCCACTCCACAAATACATATTATATGAACTTGTACTACCATTTCTGCTCCAAAATAACTATATATTCCCTGTAACAACTGCATATCACCTGTACTAGTACTAGTACTTCTATCTCTGTTCCACAGCAACTGCAAAATACCTGTACTAATAACTATAATTAGCTGTACTAGTACTATCATTTCTGCTCCCAACTGCATATTACCTTTACTAGTACTACCATTTCTGCTTCAAAATAACATATTGTCTGTACTAGTACTGCCATTTGTACCCCACAACAACTTCATATTACCTGTATTAGTACTACCATTTCCGCTCCACAATAACTACATATTATATGAGCTAGTACTACCATTTCTGCTGCAAAACAACTGTATATTCCCTGTAACTATATATTACCTGTAGTAGTACTATCATATCTGGTTCACAAGAACGTATTACCTGTACTAGTACCACCACTACTGTTTCACAACAAGCGCATATTACTTGTAACAACTACATATTACCTGTACTAGTACTACCATTTCTGTTCCACGACAACTACTTATTGCCTGTACTAGCACTAACATTTCCACTCCACAACAACTATATATTACCTATACTAGTACTATCATTTCCGCTCCACAGCTACATATTAACTGTAAAAACTACACATTACCTGTACTAGTACTGCCATTTCTGCTCCACAACAACTAAGTATTACCTGTAACAACTACATATAACTGTACTAGTACCACCATTTCTGTTCCACAACTACATATTACTTGCAGCAACTACATATTACCTGTACTTGTACCACCATTTCTGCTCCATAGCAACTACATATTACCTGTACTAGTACTATTTCCCGCTGCACAACTACATATTACCTGTACTAGTACTATTTCCCGCTGCACAACTACATATTACCTGTACTAGTACTATTTCCCGCTGCACAACTACATATTACCTGTACTAGTACTGCCATTTCTTCACAACTACATATTACCTATACTAGTATTACAATTTTTTTCCACAGTAACTACATATTACCTTTACTAGTACCATTTCTGCTCCACAACTGCATATTACCTGTAACAACTACATATTACCTGTACTACTACCATTTCTGTTCTGCAACTACAAATTACGTGTAGTAGTACTATCATTTTTGCTTCACAACTACATATTACCTGTAACAACTACTATAGCTTACATGTGCTAGTCTTACCATTTCCACTCAACAACTGCTACATATTATATGAACCAGTACTACCATTTCTGCTCCAAAAAACCTATTTTCTCCCTGAAACAACTACATATTACCTGTAGTAGTAGTACTATCCTTTCTGCTTTTAAACAAAAATGTATTACCTGTACTAGTACTACCATTTCTGTTCCAAAACTACACATTACCTATAACAACTTCATATTACCTGTACTAGTACCACCATTTCTGTTCCACAACAACAACATAGTACTTGTAACAACTACATATTACCTGTACTAGTACTACCATTTCTGTTCCACAACAACTACATATTACTTATGCTAGTATTACCATTTCCACTCCACAACAGCTACATATTACCTATACTAGTGCTACCATTTCCACTCCACAACTACACATTACCTGTACTAGTACTACCATTTCTACTGCACAACAACTACACATTACCTGTACTACTACTACTGCCATTTCTGTTCCACAATAACTTCACATTTCCTGTACTAGTACTATTGTTTCTGCTCTACAACAACTACATATTACCCATAACAACTACATATTACCTGTACTAGTACTGCCTTTTCTGCTTCACAACAACTAGACATTACTTGTAACAACTACATATTACCTGTACTAGTACCACAATTTCTGCTCCACAACAACTGCCTATTACTTGTAACAACTACATATTTACTGTACTAGTGCCACCATTTCCTTTCCACAACAGCCACATATTACCTGTACTAGTACTAACTTTTCTGCTCCACAACAACTACATATTACCTGTAACAACTAAATATTACCTGTACTAGTAATAAATTCAATAGTCAAAAATAGGAAGAGGCAACCACCAGGCATTAAATACTCCAGTCTTACAAGTAAAAGTATTAGTCTTTTAATTCGTGCACAAAGGTGAGCGCTTTCACAAACCACTTCATCAGACCATAAAAATTTCTAACTGCAAAAACACTTCCTTATATATTCCTCACATAGTACAAAAGTAATTATTAACAATTAAAAATATGTATATCTTATTATATACAACTAACTACTTTACATTAAAATCGTGTTCATAACTACTATGCATCTATTCATATTAGCAACATCAAATATCTAAATATGTATATATGAATTCTAAAATAATCTATTATAAAAACAATAAATTAGATTATAAAAACATCCTGTGGCTACAACTCATGCTATACATATAAAATGCAACATTACTAAGTGTCTACTGCTGGTGTTATAATTAGGTAACACTTAATGGCAGAAACATATACGTAAATAAGCGATCGCTAAACTGTATATAAATTTATAAAAACATCCTATGGCTGCAATTCATGCTATACAAATAGAATACAGCATAACTAAATGTCTGCTGCCGGTGTTAAAGTAAGATAACACTTGATGGCAAAAACATAAATACAAATGATATATATATATATATATATATATATATATATATATATATATATATATATGCAAATAAGAAATTGCTAAAATGTATATAAGTGTATGAAAACATCCTATGGCTGCAATTCATGCTATACAAATAGAATGCAACATAACTATCTGTCTGCTGCTGATATTAAAGTTAGGTAACACTTGATGGCAGAAATATATATACAAATGAGGGATATACACTAATGAAAATGTTATAAATATTAGTGTAGGTATATATATTGAAATAAATCATACAATGGCAAATCTGCTATCTAGTAATTAAACCTCTATATCTCAAAATAGGTTTAAGTGAGGCCCTCTCATTGAGGCCTCTACCTTTATCTGCCCTTGTTCTCACTATCCAGTTTATTTCCTTTTTCTCTCATTGAGGCCTCTACCTTTATCTGCCCTTGTTCTCACTATCCAGTTTATTTCCTTTTTCTCTCATTGAGGCCTCTACCTTTATCTGCCCTTGTTCTCACTATCCAGTTTATTTCCTTTTTCTCTCATTGAGGCCTCTACCTTTATCTGCCCTTGTTCTCACTATCCAGTTTATTTCCTTTTTCTCTCATTGAGGCCTCGACCTTTATCTGCCCTTTGTTCTCACTATCCAGTTTATTTCCTTTTTCTCTCATTGAGGCCTCTACCTTTATCTGCCCTTGTTCTCACTATCCAGTTTATTTCCTTTTTCTCTCATTGAGGCCTCTACCTTTATCTGCCCTTGTTCTCACTATCCAGTTTATTTCCTTTTCTCTCATTGAGGCCTCGACCTTTATCTGCCCTTGTTCTCACTATCCAGTTTATTTCCTTTTCTCTCATTGAGGCCTCTACCTTTATCTGCCCTTGTTCTCACTATCCAGTTTATTTCCTTTTTCTCTCATTGAGGCCTCTACCTTTATCTGCCCTTGTTCTCACTATCCAGTTTATTTCCTTTTCTCTCATTGAGGCCTCTACCTTTATCTGCCCTTGTTCTCACTATCCAGTTTATTTCCTTTTTCTCTCATTGAGGCCTCTACCTTTATCTGCCCTTGTTCTCACTATCCAGTTTATTTCCTTTTCTCTCATTGAGGCCTCTACCTTTATCTGCCCTTGTTCTCACTATCCAGTTTATTTCCTTTTTCTCTCATTGAGGCCTCGACCTTTATCTGCCCTTGTTCTCACTATCCAGTTTATTTCCTTTTTCTCTCATTGAGGCCTCGACCTTTATCTGCCCTTGTTCTCACTATCCAGTTTATTTCCTTTTCTCTCATTGAGGCCTCGACCTTTATCTGCCCTTGTTCTCACTATCCAGTTTATTTCCTTTTTCTCTCATTGAGGCCTCGACCTTTATCTGCCCTTGTTCTCACTATCCAGTTTATTTCCTTTTTCTCTCATTGAGGCCTCGACCTTTATCTGCCCTTGTTCTCACTATCCAGTTTATTTCCTTTTTCTCTCATTGAGGCCTCGACCTTTATCTGCCCTTGTTCTCACTATCCAGTTTATTTCCTTTTTCTCTCATTGAGGCCTCTACCTTTATCTGCCCTTGTTCTCACTATCCAGTTTATTTCCTTTTTCTCTCATTGAGGCCTCTACCTTTATCTGCCCTTGTTCTCACTATCCAGTTTATTTCCTTTTTCTCTCATTGAGGCCTCTACCTTTATCTGCCCTTGTTCTCACTATCCAGTTTATTTCCTTTTCTCTCATTGAGGCCTCGACCTTTATCTGCCCTTGTTCTCACTATCCAGTTTATTTCCTTTTTCTCTCATTGAGGCCTCGACCTTTATCTGCCCTTGTTCTCACTATCCAGTTTATTTCCTTTTTCTCTCATTGAGGCCTCGACCTTTATCTGCCCTTGTTCTCACTATCCAGTTTATTTCCTTTTTCTCTGTGCCATTCCTTATGTTATCTTTGCTTATTCTAGGTGTTACTATGTCTATGACCATGAAGTGGAAGGCATGCTCATGGCCATTAGCCAATGTATGTTTCGCTATAGCGTTATTTATATAGCCAACCCTGATAGCATATAGGTGTTCTCATTCTATTACGGAAAACCCTATTGGTTTTTCCGACATAGAAGGAGGAACATACTTGGCAAACAGCAAGGTAAACCACATGAATGGTGCTGCAATCAGCAGACCCTCTGAATTTAAAAGGCTGACCTGTGTCTAGATGTATAAATCTGTCGCCTATATTAATGTATGAGCAAAAATTACACTTTCCACAGGGATTAGTCCCTGTATGATTTATAGTATTGTGCTCCTCAGAAGAATAACAGAGCAGTCTTTTGAGATTGGGTTTGTTTTTGTATTGAAACTTAGGCCTTTCCCCAACAATATTTCTTATCTCCATGTCTGTGGTTAAAATACGCCAATCTTTTTCTTCTTCTTCTTCTTTTGGCTGCTCCCGTTAGTTGCCACAGCAGATCAACTGTTTTCATTGCTTCCTGTCCTCTGCATCTTGCTCTGTCACACCAACCACCTGCATGTCCTCTCTCCCCACATCCATAAACCTTATCTTAGGCCTTCCTCTTTTCCTGTTACCTGGCAACTTCATCCTTAGCATCTTTTTCCCAATATACTCTGCATCCCTCCTCAGCACATGTCCAAACCAATGTAATCTTGCCTCTCTGGCTTTGTCTCCAAACCTTCCAACCTGGGCTGACCCTCTAATATACTTATTCCTAATCCTGTCGATCCTCGTCACACCCAGTGCAAATCTTAACATCTTCAACTCTGCCACGTCAAGCTCTGACTCCTGCCTTTTTGTCAATGCCACTGTCTCCAACCCATATAACATAGCTGGTCTCAATACCCTCTTGTAGATCTTCCCTTTCACTCTTACTGGTACTCGTCTGTCACAAATCACTCCTGACACTCTTCTCCACCCACTCCAACCTGCCTGTACTCTCTTCTTCACCTCTCTTCCACATTCACCATTACTCTGAACTGTTGATCCCAAGTACTTAAATTCATTCACCTTCGCCACCTCTACTACCTGCATCCTCACCATTCCTCTATCGTCCCTCTCATTCACACACATATATTCTGTCTTAGTCCTGCTGACCTTCATTCCTCTTCTCTCTAGAGCATATCTCCACCTCTCCAGGGTCTCCTCCACCTGTTCCCTACACTCACTAAAGATCACAATGTAATCTGCAAACATCATAGTCCACTGGGACTCCTGTCTGATCTCGTACGCCAATGATGATTAATAACATCCATTATGTCCTTATTATCTGCAGTATAGAACATAGGTACCTTCAGTTATAAAATTCTACTATTTTGCTTGTTATGAATATCAGTACATTCAGAGTAGTATGGAGCAGCTCTATTTTCTCTTAGAGGATCTATACTCTGTAAACCATTTTTTATCTCTGAATATTTATAACCACGTTTAGATAACCTTTCCTTAAAGGCATTAATCTCTTGTTTATAGCCATCTTCTGTTGCATTAAGGCGTGAAATCCTCATACCTTGCCCTTTAATTATGTTACTAAATATGTATTGAGGGTGCATGCTACATCTATGAAGTGTATTTCTGTAGCATTTCTTCCTATAGACACCAGTGTTGATATAGGTATCCATCACTCTCTCTACATATACATCCAAAAATTGTATTTTGGTAGATGAAAAGTTAGATGTAAATTTAAGATTATGTGGTCAGTACTATTCATTTGTGTTCATACTATTCATTTGTGTTATGCACTTTTCCAATTCATCCATGTTGCCATCCCAAAGGAAAAAAACGTCGTCTACAAAACCTGCACTAGTACCACCATTTCTGTTCCTCGACAACTACATATTGCTTGTAACAACTACAAATTACCTGTACTAATACTACCATTTTTACTCCAAAATACCAACATATTACCTGTATTAGTACCATTTCTGTTCCACAACAACTACATATCTGTAGGAGTACTACCATTTCCACTCCACAACAACTACATATTACCAGTACTAATACTAGAATTTCTGCTCCACAACAACTACATATTACCTGTAACAACTATATATTACCTGTACTAATACTACCATTTCCACTCCACAACTACATATTACCTGTAATAGTACTACAATTTCTACTCCACAAATACATATTACCTGTACTAGTACTGCCATTTCTGTTCCACAATAACTACACATTACCTGTACTAGTACTAACATTTCTACTTATTGCCTGTACTAGTTCTGCTCCACAACTACATATTACATATACTAATAACTATATATTACCTGTACTAGTACCATCATTTCTGTTCCACAACAACTACATATTAATTGTAACAATTTGATATTACCTGTACTAGTACTACCATTTCTGCTCCACAACAACTACATATTACCTGTAACAACTACGTATTAGCTGTACTAGTACCACCATTTGTTCCACAACTACATATTACTTGTAACAACTACATATTATCTGTACTAGTACTACCATTTATGTTCCAAAATAGATATATTGCCTGTACTAGTGCTACATTTCTGCTCCAAAATAACATATTGTCTGTACTAGTATTACCATTTCTGCTCCACAACTACAAATTATGTGTAACTGCATATTACCAATACAAGTACTACCATTTCTGCGCCGCAGTAACTACATATTACCTGTACTAGTAGTATCATTTTTATGCCACAACAACATATTACCTGTAACAACTACGTATTACCTGTACTAGTACTGCCATTTCTGTTCCACAACAAATACATATTACCTGTACTAGTACTACCATTTTTACTCCACAACAAATACATATTACCTGTACTAGTACTGCCATTTCTGTTCCACAATACCTATACATTACCTGTACTTAGTACTATAATTTCTGCTCCACAACAACTACATAGTACCTGTACTAGTACTACCATTTATTTTCCAACAAAACATATTGCCTGTACTAGTACTACTATTTCTGCTCCACAACTACATATTAACTGTAACAACTACATATTACCTTTACTAGTACTACCATTTCTGCTCCACTACAACTATATATATTCCCTGTAACAACTACATATCACCTGTACTAGTACTATCACTTCTGCACAACTACATATTACCTGTACTAGTACAATCATCTTCACTGCATAACAACTACATATTACCTGTAACAACTACATATTACCTTTACTAGTACTACCATTTCTGCTCCACAACAGCTACATATTATATGAACTAGTACTACCATTTCTGCTCCACTACAACTATATATTCCCTGTAACAACTGCATATCACCTGTACTAGTACTATCACTTCTGCACAACTACATATTACCTGTACTAGTACAATCATCTTCATTGCATAACAACTACATATTACATGTAACAACTACATATTACCTGTACTAATGCTACCATTTCTGCCCTAAAATAACAGCATATTACCTGTATTAGTACCAGTTCTGTTCCATAACAACTACGTTATCTGTACTAGTACTACCATTTCCACTGCACAACAACTTCAAATTACCAGTACTAGTACAACAATTTCTGCTATACAACTACATATTACTTGTAACAACTAGATATTACCTGTACTAGTACCACCATTTTTGCTCCACAACTACATATTACCTGTAATAAGTACATGTTACCTGTACTAGTACTACCATTTCCACTGCACAACAACTACATATTATCTGTAGTAGTATTACACTTTCTACTCCACAACTACGTTACCTGTACTAGTACTGCCATTTCTGTTCCACAGTAACTACACATTGCGTGTACTAGTACAAACATTTCTGCTCCACAACTATATATTACCTGTAACAACTACATATCACCTGTACTAGTACTGCCTTTTCTGCTCCACAACTACATATTACCTGTACTACCTATATATTACCTGTAACAACTACATATTACCTGTACTAGTACCACCATTTCTGTTCCACAACTACATATTAATTTTAACAACTACATATTACCTCTGCTAGTACTACCATTTCTGCTCCGCAACAACTACATAGTATCTGTAACAACTACGTATTAGCTGTACTAGTAGCACCATTTCTGTTCCACAACAACTACATATTACTTGTAACAACTACATATTAGCTATACTAGTACTACCATTTCTTCTCCAAAATAACAACATATTGCGTGTACTGGTATAGCCATTTCGGCTTCACAACAACTTCATTATACCTGTAACAACTACATATTACCAATGCTAGTACTACCATTTCTGCTTTACAATAACTACATATTACCTATACTAGTAGTATCATTTCTGTACCACAACTACATATTACCTGTAAGAACTACATATTACCTGTACTAGTAGTACCTTCTGTTCCACAACAACTACATATACTAGTACTACCATTTTCAGTGCAGAACAACTCGATATTACCTGTAACAACTACGTATTACCTGTACCAGTTCTACCATTTCTACTCCACAACAAATACATATTACCTGTACTAGTACTGCCATTTCTGTTCCACAATGCCTACACATTACCTGTACTTAGTACTATAATTTCTGCTCCACAACTACATAGTACCTGTACAAGTACTACCATTTCTGCTCCAACATATTGCCTGTACTAGTACTACTGTTTCTGCTCCACAACTACATATTGTTTGTAACAACTACATATTACCTGTACTAGAACTACCATTTCTGCTCCACAACAGCTACATATTATATAAACTAGTATTACCATTTCTACTCCACAACAACTATATATTCCTTGTAACAACTACACATTACCTGTACGAGTACTATCCCTTCTACTCCACAACTACATATTACTTGTACTAGTACTGCCATTTCTGCTCCACAACAACTACATAATATCTATACTAATAGTTGCATATTATCTGTACTAGTACTACCATTTCTGCTCCAAAATAACATATTGCCTGTACTAGTACTATCATTTCCACTCCACAACTACATATTACCTTTACCAGTACTGCCATTTCTGCTCCACAACTACATAATACCTGTACTAATAACTACATATTACCTGTACTAGTGCTACTATGTCCGCTCCACAACAACTGCATATTACCGGTAACAGCTACATATTACCTGTACTAGTACTACCATTTCTGCTCCACGACAACTATATATTACCTATACTTGTACTACTATTTCTACTCCAGAACAACTATATATAACCAGTACAAGTATTACCATTTCCACTCCAAAACAACTACTTATTATATGAACTAGTTCTTCCATTTCTGCTACAAAACAACTATATATTCCCTCTAACAACTACATATTGCTTGTACTAGTACTATCATTTCTACTTCACAACAGCTACATAATACCTGTACTAGTGCTACCATTTCTGCTCCAAAACAACTATATATTCCTTGTAACAACTACATATTACCTGCACTAGTACAATCATTTCTACTCCACAACTACATATTACCTGTAGCTGCTACATATTACTTGTACTAGTACCACCATTTATGTTCCACGACAACTACATATTACCTATACTAGAACTAGCATTACAACTCCCACTGATGAGCTAGAAGGCTTTCTTCCAGCACAGAAAGGCTTGCGGGACTCAGAAGCTTACCAACAGTCCTGGATACAGAAACTCTGTATCTGGACTAGGCTAGTTAAAGGAAAGGTGGGAAACAAGCGCAAGTGCGGCTTTTAAACCAGAACGTTGAAAGAGATGGAAAAAAACTGCCCAAACGGCCAATAGCTACAATTTCTAGGCCAGGAACCCCTCCTCTTGTGGTAGATAGGCTACCTAAATGCTCACCACTCCCACTGATAAGCTAGAGTGCTTCCCTCCAACACAGAAAGGCTTGGGGGACTCAGAAGCTTACAAAGAGTCCTGGATGCAGCAAATCTGTACCTGGACTAGACTAGTTACAGGAAAGATGGGGGACAAGTACAAACATAGGCTTTTAAGCCAACAAGTTGAAAGAGATGGAAAGCTGCCCAAACAGCCAAATAAACTGCAATTTCTGGGCCAAACCTCACTCTTCCCGTGGAGGATAGGCTACCTAGTGCTTACCACTCCCACTGATAAGCTAGAAGGCTTCCCTCCAACATGGAAAGGCTTGGGGGGGGGGGCTCATAAGCTTACAAAAAGTCCTGGTTACAGCAAATCTGTACCTGGACTAGACTAGTAACAGGAAAAGCAGGAAACAAGTGCAAACACAGACTTTTAAATCAGAAGGTTGAAAGAGATGGAAAAGCTTCCCAAACGGCCAATAAACTATAATTTCTGGGCCAGAAACAACAACTCCTGTGATAGGTTACTTAGTGCTTACCACTCCCACTGATAAGCTAGAAGGCTTCTCTCCAACACAGAAGGGCTTGCGGGGGGCTCAGAAGCTTACCAACAGTCCTGGATACAGCCAATCTGTACCTGGACTACACTAGTTATAGGAAAGGCAGGGACCAAACGCAAAATGGGGTTTTAACCAGAAAGTAGAAAAAGATGGAAAAACTGCCCAAACGACCAATGAACTAAATACTTCAGGGCCAGAGCCCACTCTTCCCATGGTAGATAGGCTACCTAGTGCTTACCACTCCCACTGATAAGCTAGAAGGCTTCTCTCCAACACAGAAAGGCTTGGGGGGGCTCAGAAGCTTACCAACCGTCCTAGAATACAGCAAGTCTGTATCTGGACTTGACTAGTTACAGGAAAGGCAGGAAACAAGCTTAGATTTTTTTTTGTTACAGAAAAGCAGCTAAAACAGCAGTAAATGCAATTCAAATTGTAGTGCAGGCCAGCACACCCAAGTGTGTAGCAACACTACGGCAAATACAGTTCAAATAAATGCAGTTAAATTAACAAATGACTAAAAAACAAGTGCAGAAGGCAGTAAACTAGAAGGTTACTAACAAGCAGTAATAAGTGCAGAGTAAGAGCGACTGAACAGATAGCATGCAGAAGAGCAACTAAGACAGTTACAGTAAGAGCAGCTGAATAAAATATATATATATATATTTTTTTTTTGAGGGAGTGAACAGAGCAGGATTAAGATGCTACAGGGGTTGTCCTTCCCAAATGCTCTCTTTGTACACAGTAGGAGGGTTGAAATCAGAATATGATCTCACTGCACTCAGTTGAGTGAGCAAGAGGAGTATCCAAATAGAAATCTACAAGAGGGGCAGGCAATTTCAAAGCCACCAACATTAACACCAAAACAAGAACAGGGAGGGTGGGTGGAGAACTAACTGTAGAGGGACAGCCACAACTTCAGCTGAGTTAATATTCAGTGAAAAACACAAATAAATTAAATGCAGTACTACATGCAAAAGAGCAGATAAAAGTGTACTTAAATTCACCTCCACGCAGGTAAAAAAACTCACTCTCCAAAGCAAAGAATACAGCATCCATGGGACCAGATGACATCCCGGGCTGTGTACTACATGAACTACAAAATGATCTGGCACCTCACCTAAGTGTCATGTTTAATCTTACCCTCACCTCAGGCTTCGTGCCCACTAAGTGGTGCACAGCTACAGTTATCCCACTCCACAAGGGGGGATCCACCTTGGATCCCAGAAACTACCACCCCATCAGTCTGACAAGTCTGATCTGCAAGGCCATGGAACGTGTTATCATGGAACTTATAAACAAAGACATTGGCAACCTTAAAACACTGGATCCCACCTAGTTTGGGTTCGTGAAGGGCTGATCTTGTCTCCTGAAGCTTATTGACTTCTTCGAATCAGTCTCCAGAGCCGTGGACGAGGGTAAGGCAGTCCACACAGCCTATCTGAACCTCGCCAAGGCCTTTGACACCATCCCCCACTCTGGAATCATAGATAAACTTACTAAACTGAGCATTAATCCCTATGTCACTTGATGGGTTGCCAACTGGCTTACTGACAGAACCCACACTGTAAAAGTAGCTGACTCCAAATCCAGCTCCAGACAAGTGGAGTACCTCAGGGTTCAGTCCTGGGACCTCTCTTGTTTGGCATCTACTTCTCTGAAGTACAAGCCAACACTAAGGGACTCTGGCTAACAAAGTTCGCAAATGACTGCAAACTGCAAGCCATTACTGAATCCCCAAATGATGTGGATACTCTACAAAAGGGCCTTACAGGAATGGATGCTTGGTGCCAGAGCCATGGGCTCAAGCTGAATGCCAAGAAATGTATAGTTATCCCCTTTGGGAAAACATGTTCCCGTGAATTATCACATAGGTGGCAGTACACTAAACACCAAAAGTGTGATAAGAGACTTAGGGACACAGGTGGACAGTGGTCTCACCTTCAATAGCCACATCGCCACAACAGTCAGGAAATCCTTCTATGCGGCACATCTCATCACTAAGGGCTTTTCATCCAGGAAAAAAGGAGGTCATTGTCCCACTGTACTCATCCCTCATTAGACCCATTATAGAATAGAATGCCCCATTTGGTATGTACCTCTCCAGACATCTGCAACAACTGGAAAGGCCACAGAAATACCTCACTAAAAGAATCTCAGGCCTAAAGCAGATGCAGTATGCTGACTGCCTTAAAAAACTCCAGCTATACTCTGTCACATATCGTCTACTCCGAGGCGATCTCTGCTTAACATACAAGGCCATGTCAAACCCAGAGCTGTTGGACATGCTACACTTAAAGAAATCCCAATCCCTCAGAGTCACACGCTCCAGGGATCTAACTCTTGTCATCACAATAAACAGAACATGCTGGAGGGATAGGTTCCTGACCCAGAGACTCCCCAGACTCTGGAATAAACTGCCCATACATGTCAAGCAGAGTGCCTCTGTGGCCCTCTTCAAAAGGAACTTTGATGATTGGATGGGAGAAAGGAAATTCACCCCAGGGATCATGTCAGTTGCCCTGCTAGACAGGGGGTTAAGGAATGTAAATAGTGTGGGAAGAAATAGCCAGGGAATTGTTATGGCTAGGCTTGTATAGGCCCTAGGGCCGATAGCCTAGTACCAACCTATGAACCTTATATGTCCAGCTGATTTCAGGTAGATGTTAGCCAGCCAAAGCTCTGAAGACTAGTAATACCATTTCTGCTCCACAACAACTACATAATACCTGTACTAATAACTGCATATTATCTGTACTAGTACTACAATTTCTGCTCCAAAATAACATATTGCCTGTACCAGTACTACCATTTCTGCTCCAAAATAACATATTGCCTGTCGTAGGACTACCATTTCCGCTCCACGACAACTACATATTAACTGTAAAAACTACACATTACTGGTACTAGTACCACCATTTCTTTTCCACAACAACTACATGTTACTTGCAACTACAACATATTACCTGTATTAGTACCACCATTTCTGCTCCACAACTACATATTACCTGTAACAACTACATATTAGCTGTACTAGCACCACCATTTCTGCTCCACAACTACATATTACCTTTAACAACTAAATATTATCTGTACTAGTACCACCATTTCTGTTCCACAAACTACATATTACTTGTAATAACTACATTTTGCCTGTACTAGTACTACTTTTCCCCACCACAACTACATATTACCTGTACTAGTACTGCCATTTCTTCTTCACAACTACATATTACCTATACTAGTATTACCATTTCTTTTCCACAGTAACTGCATATTATCTTTACTAGTACTACCATTTCTGTTCTGCAACAACTACAAATTACCTGTAACAGCTACATATTACATGTACTAGTACTGCCATTTCTTCTCCACAATAGCTACACATTACCTGTACTACTATCATTTCTGCTCCACAAAAACGTATAACCTATAACAAATACATACATACCATTTCTGTTCCAAAGTAACTACATATTACCTGTCCTAGTACTACCATTTCTGTTCCACAGTAACTACATATTACCTGTACTAGTACTATAATTTCTGCTCCACAACAGCTACATATTATCTGTACAAGTGCTACCATTTCTACTCCAAAATAATATATTGCCTGTACTAGTACTACCATTTCAGCTCAAAAATTACATATTACCTGTATTAGTACTTCCATTTCTGCTCCAAAATAACAACATATTGCCTACTGTAATACTACCATTTCTGCTCCACAACTACATATTTTCCTGTACTAGTACTACCATTTCTTTTCCCCAGTAACTACATATTACCTGTACTAGTACTGTCATTTCTGCTCCACAACAGCTACATATTAACTGTACTTGTACTGCCTTTTCTAATCCACAACAATTATATCTAATGTGTACTAGTATTACCATTTCCACTCCACAACTACTACATATTATATGAACCACTACTACCATTTCTGTTGCAAAACAACTATATATGCCCTGCAACAACTACATATTACCTGTAGCAGTAGTACTATCCTTTCTGCTTTTAAACAACAACATATTACCTATACTAGTACTACCATTTCTGTTCCACAACTATGTATTATTTGTAACAACTACATATTACCTGTACTAGTACTACCATTTCTGTTCCACAACTACATATTACTTTTACTAGTATTACCATTTCCACTCCACAACAGCTACATATTTCTTATACTAGTATTACCATTTCCACTCCACAACAACTACATATTACCTGTACTAGTATTACCATTTTTACTCCACAACTACACATTACCTGTACTACTACTGCCATTTATGTTTCACAATAACTTCACATTTCCTGTACTATTACTATCGTTTCTACTCTACAGCAACTACATATTACCTGTACTGGTACTGCCTTTTCTGCTCCATAACAACTAGACATTACTTGTAACAACTACATATTACCTGTACTAGTACCGCCATTTCTTTTCCACAACAACTACATATTACCTGTGCTAGTACTACCATTTCTGCTCCACAACAACTACATATTACCTGTAACAACTAAATATTACCTCTACTAGTACCACCATTTCTGTTCCTCAACAACTACATATTACCTGTACTAATACTACCATTTCTCCTCCAAAATACCAACATATTACCTGTATTAGTACCATTTCTGTTCCACAACTACATATCTGTAGGAGTACTACCATTTCCACTCCACAACAACTACATATTACCAGTACTAGTACTAGAATTTCTGCTCCACAACAACTACATATTACGTGCAAAAACTACATAGTACCTGTACTAATACTACCATTTAAACTCCAGAACTACATATTACCTGTAATAGTACTACAATTTCTACTCCACAAATACATATTACCTGCACTAGTACTGCCATTTCTGTTCCACAATAACTGCACATTACCTGTACTAGTACTAACATTTCTGCTTCACAACAACTCCATATTACCTGTATCAACTACATATTACCTGTACTATTTCTGCTCCACAACTACATATTACCTGTACTAATAACTATATATTACTGGTAACAACTGCATATTACCTGTACTAGTACCATCATTTATGTTCCACAACAACTACATATTAATTGTAACAACTAGATATTACCCTTACTAGTACTATGATTTCTGCTCCGCAACAACTACATATTACCTGTAACAACTATGCATTAGCTGTACTAGTACTACCATTTTGGTTCCACAGCAATTACATATTACTTGTAACAACTACATATTACCTGTACTAGTACTACCATTTCTACTCCAAAATAACAACATATTACCTGTACTAGTACTACATTTCTTTTCCGAAATAACATATTGCCTGTACTAGTATTACCATTTCTGCTCCACAACAACTACATATTACCTGTAACAACTACATATTATTTATACTAGTACCACCATTTCTGTTCCACAACAACTACATATTATTTGTAAAAACTATATATTACTTGTACTAATACTACCATTTCTGCTCCAAAATAACATATTACCTGAACTAGTACAACCATTTCTGTTCCACGACAACTACATATTATCTGTACTACGACTACCATTTCCACTCCACAGCAACTACATATGACCTGTATTCGTACTACCATTTCTACTCCACAACTACTACTTATTATATGCACTAGTACTGCCATTTCTGTTCCACGATAACACCACATTACCTGTCCTAGTACTACCATTTCTTCTCCAAAATAACAGCATATTGCCTGTACTATAGCTACCATGTCTGATCCACAGCTACATATTACCTGCAACTACGTATTACCTGTACTAGCACTATCATTTCTGTTCCACAACTTCATATTACCTATACAAGTACTACGATTTTCACTGCATAACAACTACATATTACCTGTAACAACTACATATTACCTTTACTAGTACTACCATTTCTGCTTCACAGCAGCTACATATTATATGAACTAGTACTACCATTTCTGCTCCACAACTATATATTCCCTGTAACAATTACATATCACCTGTACTAGTACTATCACTTCTCCAAAACTACATATTACCTGTACTAGCACTACCATTTCTGCTCCACAACAACTAAATATTACCTGTAACAAGTACATATTACCTGTACTTGTACCACCATTTCTGTTCCACAACTACATATTACCTGTGCTAGTACTACCATTTCTGTTCCACGACAACTACATATTATCTGTACTACGACTACCATTTCCACTCCACAGCAACTACATATGACCTGTACTCATACTACCATTTCTACTCCACAACAACTACTTATTATATGCACTAGTACTGCCCTTTCTGTTCCACAATAACTACACATTACCTGTACTAGTACTATCATTTCTGCTCCACAACAACTACATATTACCTATACTAGTACTACCATTTCTGCTCCAAAATAACAGCATATTGCCTGTACTATAGCTACCATGTCTGATCCACAGCTACATATTACCTGTAACAACTACATATTGCCTGTACTAGTACTACCATTTCTGCTCCACAACTACATATTACCTCTACTTGTACTACCATTTCTACTTCACAACAAATATATATTACCTGTACTAGTATTACCATTTCCGCACAGCAGCTAATAAACTTTACATGAACTAGTAGTACCATTTCTGCTCCACAAAAACTATATGGTCACTCTAACAACTACATATTACTTGTACTAGTACTATGTCTACTCCACAACAACTCCATATTACCTGCACTAGTACTGCCATTTCTGCTCCACAACAACTGCATAATACCTGTACTAATAACTACATTTTGGCTGTAGTAGTACTATCATTCGTGCTCCCCAACTACATATTACCTGTAACAACTGTATATCACCTTTACTAGTACTACCATTTCTGCACAAAAATAACATATTGCCTGTACTATTACTACTACCATCTCTGCTCCAAAAGGGCATATTGTCTGTACTAGCACTACCATTTCTACTCCCCAACAAATTTATATTACCTGTACTAGTACTACCATTTTCACTCCACAACTACACATTATATGAACTAGTACTACCATTTCTACTGCAAAACTATATATTCCCTGTAACAACTACATGTTACTGTAGTAGTACTATCATATGCACTTCATCACAACATATTACCTGTACTACTACCACCATTTCTGTTCCACAACAAGTACATATTACTTGTAACAACTACTTATTTACCTGTACTAGTACCACCATTTCTGTTCTACAACTACAAATTACGTCTACTAGTACTATCATTTCTGCTTCACAACTACATATTACCTGTAACAACTACATATTACATGTACTAGTATTGCTATTTCTTCTCCACAATAAGTACATATTGCCTGTACTAGTACTATCATTTCTGCTCCACAACAACTACATATAACCATATTACCTATACTTGTACTACCATTTCTGTTCCAAAACAACTACATATTACCTATACTAGTACTATCATTTTACTCCACAACAGTTACATATTACCTGTGCAAGTGCTACCATTTCTGCTCCAAAACAACTATATATTCCCTGTAACAACTACATACTACTTGTAGTAGTACTGTCCTTTCTGTTTCAAAGCAACATCATATTGTCTGTACTAGTACTACCATTTCTGCTGCCAGCAATGTCCTATTAACCTGTACTAGTACCACCATTTTTGTTTCACAACAACTACATATTACATGGAAGAATTACATATTGCCTGTACCAGTACTACAATTTCTGCTCCAAAATAACATATTGCCTGTACTAGTACTATCATGACTCCACAAAAACTACATATTACCTGTGACAACTACATATTACCTGTACTAGTACTACCATTTCTGCTGCACAATAACTACATATTACCTGTACTAGTTCTATCATTTCTGTGCCACAGCAACTACATATTACCTATACTAGTACTACCATTTACACTCCACAACTACATATTACCTGTAACAACTACATATTACCCATACTAATAACTATATATTACCTGTAACAACTACATATTACCTGTGCTAATACTAGCATTTCTACTTCACAACAACTGCATATTACCTGTACTAGTGCTGCAAGTCTGTTCCACAATAACTTCACATTTCCTGTATTAGTACTATCATTTCTGCTCCACAACAACTATATATTACCTGTAACAACTACATTTAACCTGTACTATTACTGCCTTTTCTGCTCCAGAACTACATATTACCTGTACTAATAACTACATATCACTTGTAAAAGCTACATATTACCTGTACTAGTACCACCATTTGTGTTTCACAACTACATATTAATTGTAACAACTACATATTACCTGTACTAATAACTACATATTACTTGTAACAACTACATATTACCTGTACTACTACCACCATTTGTGTTCCACAACAACTACATATTAATTGTAACAACTGCATATTACCTGTACTAGTACTACCATTTCTCCTCCACAATAGCTACATATTACCTATAACTACGTATTACTTGTACTAGTGCCACCATTTCTGTTCCACAACATGTACATATTACCTATTCTAGTACTACCATATCTGCTCCACAACAGCTACATATTACCTGTACTAGTACCACCATTTCTGTTCCACAACAGCTACATTTTACTTGTAACAACTGCATATTATCTATACTAGTTCTGCTCCGCAACTACATATTACCTATACTAATAACTATATATTACCTGTAACAACAACATATTACCTATACTAATAACTATATATTACCTGTAACAAGTACATATTGCCTGTACTAGTACCATCATTTCTGTTCCACAACAACTACATATTAATTGTAACAACTCGATATTACCTTTGCTAGTAGTACCATTTCTGCTCCACAACTACATATTACCTGTAACAACTACATATTACTTAGACTAATACTACCATTTCTGTTCCACAACAATTACATATTACTTGTAAAAGCTACATATTATATGTACTAATACTACCATTTCTGCTCCAAAATAACATATTACCTGTACTAGCACCACCATTACTGTTCCACGAGACTTACTTATTACCTGTACTAGGACTACCATTTCCACTCCACAGCTACATATTAGCTGTACTAGTACTACCATTTCTACTCCACAACTGCTACTTATTACCTGCACTAGTACTGCCATTTCTGTTCCACAATAACTACACATTACCTATACTAGTGCTATCGTTTCTGCTTCACAACAATACATATTACCTGTACTAGTACTACCATTTCTGCTACAAAACAACATATTGCCTGTACTAGAACTACCATTTCTGCTCCACAACTACATATTACCTGTAACAACTACATATTACCTGTACTAGTACTACCATTTCTGCTCCACAACTACATATTACCTGTAAAAACTACATATTACCTGTACTAGTACTACCATTTCTGCTCCACAACTACATATTACTTCTACTTGTGCTACCATTTCTACTCCACAACTATATATTACCTGTACTAGTATTACCATTTCCGCACACTAACTACTACATATTACATGAACTAGTAGTACCATTTCTGCACCACAACAACTATATATTCACTATAACAACTACATATTACTTGTACTACTACTATAATGTCTACTGGACAAGAACTCCATATTACCTGCACTAGTACTGTCATTTCTGCTCCACAACAACTGCATAATACCTGTACTAATAACTACTTATTAGCTGTACTAGTACTGTCATTTCTGCTCACCAAATACATATTACCTTTACTAGTACTACCATCTCTGCTTGAAAAGAACAAGATATTGCCTGTACTAGTACAACTACCATTTCTGCTCCAAAAGAATATATTTTGCTTACTAGTACTACCATTTCTGCTCCACAACAAATTCCTATTACCTGTACTAGTACTACCATTTCCACTCCACAACTACATATTGTATGAACTAGTTACTACCATTTTAATTTCTGCTGCAAAACAACTATATATTGCCTGTAACAATTACATGTTACCTATAATAGTACTATCATATCCGCTTCACAACAGCATATTACCTGTACTAGTGCTACCATGTCTTTTCCACAGTAACTACATATTATCTTTACTAGTAGTAGCATTTCTGCTCCACAACAACTACATATTACCTACAACAACTACATATTACCTGTAACAACTATACATTACCTGTTCTAGCACTACCATTTCTGTTCTACAACTACAATTTATGTGTACTAGTACTGTCATTTCTGCTTCATGAGAACTACATATTACCTGTAACAACTACATATTACATGTACTAATATTGCCATTTCTTCTCCACAATAACTACACATTACCTGTACAAGTACTACCATTTCTGCTCCAAAATAACATATTGCCTGCACTGGTACTACCATGTCTGCTCCACAACAACTACATATTACCTGTAACACATATTACCCACCTGTACTACACCACATACTCCAATAATATCAATAACTACTGTGTACTAGTACTATCATTTCTGCGCCACAGCAACTACATATTACCTGTGCTAGTACTACCATTTTTTACCATTTACGTTTTAGGTCGTGAGTACTTATACTTTAATTTCTGTTTTACTGTCAGTGTTGTTGTTATATTTAGATATTCTTCTCTATTAGTTTTATTAGATTGTGTAGCCCCTTTAGACCCCACTTAGGATCTCCTTTTCTGTTGTTACAGAGTTTTCTTCCCTCCCCCCCTTCCCCACCCTTTAGGGTAGTGTTAGGCCTGTCTCTTTATAGTTTATATTGTATTTTATATATATATATATATATATATATATATATATATATATATATATTTGGATAATTTTTTATGTTAAGTTTTTGTTAGTGATAACTGTTGTAGTTATATTGGTATTGTTACTGTTAGTTCTAGTGCATGTGTGTCTGTGTATAGTGTTTTAAGCACTAGTTAAACTTCCCTTGGTGTCTCTTTTATCATGTCTAAAGATACCAAGGTTTCAAGAAGTGTGACTCGTGCTGTCAGAAGATGTCTCTGACAGACTGTCACACTTCTTATGTTTATTGCTTGGGCCCCCTACACCTGCAGGACTCTTGTTCGGTCTGTCATGCCTTCAGTCCGAGAGTCCTGCAGGAGTGTAGGAATAAGCTCATTTTGAGGGGCCTGTTAAAGCCAGAAGGATCTCCGGCCAAGCCTCCGTAGAGGAAATACTTAAAGCCCGCCAAACCGTTGGCTCCCTGTTCGGAGCTGATGCCGAGTGGAGCTTCTGCCTCCTCGTCGGTTCCGGCCGGAACCGACACTTCAAGACCTCAGTCGGCTCCGACTTTGCTATCGAAGCCTTCTTTGAGCTGAAAGTGTTCGAGGTCCCCCTCTTTAGAGTCCGTTTGCTCGGCTCCCAGGTCCCCATTACTACAATCGGAGCGGAGCCATAGATCCCATTCCTCTCGGTCTTCCAGGCTATCGGATCATGACTTGGAGAGGGTGGTCAGTAGGCTCCTAAAGTCGCAGGCACTGGCCAAAATGTTGACTAGCCCTTCTCAACAGACTGTGGCTATCCCTGTTTCTTCAACAGTTCCTCCTCCGACTCTACCATCGTGTTCGGAGCCAGAGCTTGTTGGGGCTCGAATCGTCGGAATGTCGGAGCCGATACCACACCTTTTGGCTCCGATCTCTTCATTGGTTCCGTCCTTGGAGGGATCTGGGCATTGAGAATCCCTCGTCGGCTCCGAGGGAGTGGCGTTGGATCCTTGTCTGACCCCGTTCTCCCTCTCGGGGCCTCGGCGCCATCTGCCTAGGAGCCGTCCCTCTCGGTGCCGGAAGGGGTTCACGTCTCTTTCTGAGCGGGGACCCTCTTCTCTGCCTGGTAGGGGTGCCTTTGAGGTCATGAGGAGCATGCTGACTCCGGTGTCGGCTCCGTGATCGACCCCTTTGGCTCCTCCCCCCATGGTGCCTGCATTGGTCTCTGTCCACCCTCCTGACCCCAAGCATGGAGAACAAGCACTCCAGGTAGCCCCATTGGGTGTATCTTCATCTTCCAAGGCCTCCCCTGATCACTCAGAGGAGCCCCCTCGGAAGAGAAAATGTAAGAGGAAGCATGTTGACTCGCCCGAGTCAGTCACCTCTGACACTGACTTGGAGGATTCGGAAGGGTCCCCAAGTTCTCCCTCTGAGGATGTCTCCTTCTCAGACATCCTTGAGATCCTTAGGCAGAGGGGGAACTGGACTGCCCTTAACCCTTCCGAGGACGAGTCGGTGTATCTGGACGCATTTGGTTCTTGCCCTTCCACCTCCTGGGTGTCTCTGCCTTTCGACCTGCTCATGGAAGTAGTGGCTCGGAAGGCGTGGATGGCCCCGGACACAGTGGAACCAACTCCCCGCAGGCCCACAAAATTCATTACAGCCCCGTCCAACAAACAGTTTCTTACAAAGGGTGTCCCTGTTGATGCCATGGTGGTTTCAGAAGCCACTAAGAAGGAGTTGGCTGACCCTTCAATGCCTGTCCATCCACCTAATAAAGAATCTAGGACAATGGACAGGTATGGGAAGCGGATGTTTTCTTCAGCGACCTTTTCCATGCGGTCGCTGAACTATCTGTGCCATTTCACCCGCCTTCAAAAAGATCTCCTTAAGGAACTGGGTGATACCCTTCAGGCTCCATCTGCTGCGGGGTCTCGGGAAAAGATTAACTGCCAGCTGGCGACCCTTAATTCTATAGTCAACTCCTCCATGCAGCTCATTTCTTATGCAGCCGATGAGGCGAGTAGAGCTGCAGGCACAGGCATGGTTTTGAGAAGACATACCTGGATGCGGTTATGTAACTTAGCTGACCCCTTTAAGGCGTCCTTCACCAATACCCCCTTCGATGGTTCAGGTGAAGGATACCCTTACCAGGTGTGAGCAGGAAGGCAAGACTCTCTCTGCCGTGGGAGTCCATTTTTCTACTCCCTCTAGACCATACCCTAAAGGTCAGAAGAGTGGAAAAATGTGGTTTTGCAAACCCCAAGGAGTCGTGCCTGACGCACATGGCGAGTTTCCCTCCAGGGGCAGAGGAGGGAACAACAATAGAAGCCACCCGAGAGGCAGAGAGGGTCTGCAGAATCAGGGTAACAGGGAATCTTTCCCTGACAAACCCTTTCAGCACCCCTGAGGGGCTGCCCGACTGTCCACCCTCAGAGGCAGTTGGGGGAAGATTGTCATTGTACCCAGAAGCCTGGCGACTCCTCACACAAGACAAATGGGTACAGTGTATCATATCTGAGGGTTACAAAATCCCCTTTGTCCACACCCCCCGTACAAACAAACCGGTCCCTTCCAGATGTTCCACCTGGTCTAAGGGAACAAGCAGTACTAGAAATTTCAAAACTGCTAGAAAAAAAGAGCCATCCAGCCAGTCCCAGCAGACCAGCAAGGATCTGGGATTTACTCCAAGTTCTTTTTGGTACCAAAGAAAACAGGGGACTGGAGACCCATTTTGGATCTCAGCAGGTTAAACAAATCTGTTCAAAGAACGAAGTTCCAGATGGTCACGCTTCAGTCCATGCTGCCCTTTTTGGGTCCGGACATTTGGATGTGCTCCATAGACCTTCAGGATGTGTACTACCATATCAGAATGAACAGATGCTCCAGGAAGTTTCTCCACTTCCGGCTGGGAGCCAGTCACTATTAATTCAGAGCCCTGCCCTTTGGTCTCACCACAGCCCCCAGGGTGTTCACCAAATGCATGGCAGTGGTTACGGCTCACCTGAGACAGCGAGGATTCCAGGTTTTTCCATATCTAGATGACTGGCTCCTAACTGCTTCCACCAGGCATCAGCTAATCCGAGCCAGGGATTACACCATCCAAACTTGCTCCGAGCTAGGTATCTCTATAAACTTTGAAAAGTCTGCGTTGTTGCCTTGTCACTCTATAACCTTTATAGGCGCCATATTAAATACAAAAGAACTGTCGGCAAAACTTCCATTAGAAAGAGAGAGAGTATTAGACATTCGCCGACATGTTCAAACATTACTACAGTGCAAGAGAATTCAGGCCAGATTTGTACTGAAAACCTTGGGTCTCATGGCAGCAGCAATCACATTACTTCCCCTGGCTCGTTTTCACATGCGGATTCTTCAATGGATGCATTTTATCCAATGGTCCTTTCAACAGCTTCCAATGTCTCACAACATAATAATCACCCAATCATGCAAAGACCACCTTTCTTGGTGGATGGTCTCCCCTCAAGTTTTTCAGGCAGACCGTTTGTCCTTCCTCCTCCGGTTGCCACGGTGATAATGGATGCCTCCCTGATCGGGTGGGGCATTTTCAGGGCAGGACTGTCAAGGGCACTTGGCAACCCCTAGAGTACCATCTGCACATAAACATCTTGGAGATGAGAGCGGTACTTTTAGCGTTGCAAGCTCTTCAGGACTCTCTGCCTACCGGGACTATTGCAGTTCAGACGGACAATATGTCGGTAGTGTGGTACTTCAACAAGCAGGGCGGAACCAGGTCCTATCCCTTATGTCAAGAAGCACTCAGACTCTGGCAGTGGGCGATCTCCTCTCAACGGTTTCTGATAGCAATGCACATCCCCGGGAAGTCCAACGTCATAGCGGACAGGCTAAGCAGAGCAATCCTTATGCCTCACGAGTGGTCTCTCAATCAGTTAGTAGTGGACAAAATTTTCCGCAGATGGGGTCAACCTTGCTGCGACCTTTTTGCAACCCCTCTCAACAGCAAGTGCAGCAACTTCTTCACTCTTTTCCCCCTCCCAGGCCATTCCCCCAAAGACGCTCTAGTTCACGATTGGCCCCAGGGTCTTCTCTATGCATTCTCTCCTTTTCCCTTAATTCCAAAACTGATTCAGAAAGCGACTGCTTTGGGATCCAGGATGATCCTCATTGCTCCTTACTGGCCTCGACAAATTTGTTTCCCATTCCTGCATTGTCACCTGCTGGAGCAGCCCTGGAATCTGGACCCAGTGCCAGACCTCTTGATCCATCAGTCGGGCGGGCTGCACCAATCCCTTCACTCTCTCAACCTCAGCTTGGTTGCTCCACTTCCAACCTTAGCCAGGGTTCCACATATTTCTCAGCCAGTGGGTGAAATCATCCTTTCTTCGCACAAATCTTCTACTAGGAAGACTTATTCTAGTAAGTGGAAACGTTTTTCTTTCTGGGCAGAGGCTAGAAAGATAGACCCCTTTACAGCCCCTGTCCATAATGTTTTAGATTTTTTGGCGGAACTTTTTCGAGCAGGTTCCTCGTCTGCCACCATTAGGGTCCAATTGGCTGCTATCGCAAATTTTCACGTTGGCCTATCAGAGTCCATTATCATGTCCCACAAATTTTGTAAGGCCTTTCTTAAGGGGACTGTTTTACTTAGACCCCCGGTTAAAGATCCCCCTCCTCCGTGGGATTTGAACTTGATATTAGCCTCATTGATTCTCCCTCCTTTTGAACCTGCGGCTTCTTGTTCCTTAAAGTTACTCTCCTGGAAGACTCTCTTCTTAGTTGCCATCACCTCAGCCAGAAGAGTATCGGAACTTCAAGCCCTTTGTATTCGCCCTGCTTATCTTATTTTTCACAAAGATAGAGTTTCACTCAGGACTGATCCTTCCTTTTACCCAAATACCCTCAGAGACAAATCTCACTCAGGCTATTGATCTTCCTGTCTTTTTTCCCAATTATTCAAACAGAGCTGAACAAAAGTTACACTATTTGGACGTTCACAGGCAATTACGTTTTTATTTGGATAGGACCAAGCAGACAAGAAAATCAGATCAACTCTTCCTGTCCTATGCTGAGGGCAAGCAGGGCCTGCCAGTTTCTAAGGTAACCTTGTCCAGGTGGCTGGCCTCTATTATTACCTTGATCTACCAACTGAGACATAAGGAACCCCCTACAAAACCAAAAGCTCACTCCACCAGAGCATTGGCTATGTCGGTAGCCTTTCAGGCTAGACTTCCAATGGAATCTATTTGTGCTGCAGCCACATGGCCACTCCTCATACCTTCATTTCACATTACAAGCTGGATGTGCCTCCAGGAGTCAAGCTGATTTTGGTTCCACTGTGCTCAAGAGTTTGTTTCGATGAGCCACCCAAGGCTAAGGTGCTAGGGACGCTGTCCCATCCAGCAAGAATGAAGGCGAGATAGACAACTTAACATTAGGAAGTTATGTACCTACCATAACGTTCCATGTTAGTTGTCTTCATCTCGCCTTCTTTCTTGCGTCCCACCCTCCATCCCTCTAGCCTGGTTAGGACTGAGAAGAATCCCTTTTGAGGCCTTCTTCCTATGGTTGACCTTTTTTTAGGTTATGTCCTCCTCTGTTTGTAGCACTGTAGGTAAATCTTGTGGTGGGAACAGGTGTTTTTTTCCATGGTGTTAGCTCTACCAAACGAGATCTGGGTATCTGACACCTAGCATTGTGGGATAAGGGGAGGCCTCGAGCCGGTAAATAGCTCTCAAGCTTTAGTAAAAGGCCGAGTCGGAGCCAAGGATCGGCTCTGAACCCATCCAGCAAGAAAGAAGGTGAGATGAAGACAACTAACATGGAACGTTATGGTAGGTACATAACTTCTTATTAATTGTAACAACTACATATTACCTGTACTAGTACCACCATTTCTGTTCCACAACAACTACATATTACTTGTAACAACTGCATATTATCTGTACTAGTACTACCATTTCTGCTTCAAAATAACAACATATTGCCTGTAGTAGTACTACATTTATGCTCCAAAATAACAATGTCTATTGCCTGTACTAGTACTACCATTTCTGCTCTACTGCAACTATATATTATCTGTAACAACTACATATTACCTCTACTAGTAGTACCATATTACCTGTAACAACTACATATTACCTGTAGTAATACTACCATTTCTGCTCCACAACAGCTACATATTATATGAACAAGTACTACCATTTCTTCTCCTCAACAGCTATATATTCTCTGTAACTACATATTACCTGTACTATCATTTCTACTCCACAACTACATATTACCTTTACCAGTACTGCAATTTCTGCTCCACAACTACATAATATATGTACTAATAACTACATATTGCCTGTACTAGTGCTACCAGTTCTGCTCCAAAATAACATATTGTCTGTACTAGTACTACCATTTCTGCTCCATAACAACTACATATTACCTGTACTAGTACTATCATGTCCGCGCCACAACAACTACATATTACCAGTAACAACTACATATTACCTGTACTAGTACTACCATTTCTGCTCCATAACAACTACATATTACCTGTACTTTTACTATTATTTCTACTCCAGAACAACTATATATTACCAGTACTAGTATTAACATTTCCACTCCACAACAACTACATATTATATGAACTTGTACAACCATTTCTGCTCAAAAACGACTATATATTCCCTGTAACAACTACATATCACCTGCACTAGTACTGTCATTTCTACTCCACAACTACATATTACCTGTACTAGTACTACCATGTCTGCTCCAAAACAACTGTATATTCCCTGTAACAACTACATATCACCTGTACTAGTACTATCATTTCTGTTCCACAACAACTACATATTACCTGTACTAGTACTATCATTTCTGTTCCACAACAACTACATATTACCTGTAACAACTACATATTACCTGTACTAGTACTGTCATTTCTGTTCCACAACAACTACATATTACCTGTACTAGTACCATCATTTCTGTTCCACAGCAACTACATATTACCTGTAACAACTACATATTACCTGTACTAGTACTGTCATTTCTGTTCCACAACAACTACATATTACCTGTACTAGTACTATCATTTCTGTTCCACAACAACTACATATTACCTGTAACAACTACATATTACCTGTACTAGTACCATCATTTCTGTTCCACAACTACATATTACCTGTACTAATGCTGCCATTTCCATTCCACAACTACATATTACCTGTACTAGTACTGCCTTTTCTGTTCCTCAATAACTATATATTACCTGTGCTAGTTCTACCATTTCTGCTCCAAAATAACAACATATTGCCTGTACTAGTACTACCATTTCTGCTTCACAACAGCTATATATTACCTATACTAGTACTATCATTTCTGCTCCACAACTACATGTTACCTGTAACAGCTACACATTACATGTACAAGTACTACCCTTTTTTCTCCACAACAACTACATATTACCTGTACTAGTACTACCATTTCTACTCCACAACTACATATTACCTGTACTAGTACTGCCTTTTCTGTTCCTCAATAACTATATATTTCCTGTGCTAGTTCTACCATTTCTGCTCCAAAATAACATATTGCCTCTACTAGTACTACCATTTCTGTTCCACAATAACTACATACTACCTGTACTAGTACTGCCATTTCTGTTCCACAATAACTACATATTACCTGTACTAGTACTGCCATTTCTGTTCCACAACAACTACATATTACCTGTGCTAGTACTACCATTTCTGCTCCAAAATAACAACATATTGCCTGTACTAGTACTGACATTTCATTCCACAATAAGTACATATTACCTGTACTAGTACTACCCTTTCTTCTCCATGGTAACTACATATTACCTGTACTAGTTTCTGCTCCACAGCAATTACATATTTACCTGTAGCATGTAGCAACTGTATATTACCTGTGCTAGTACTACCATTTCTGCTCCAAAATAACATATTGCCTGTACTAGTACTACCATTTCTGCCCCACAGTAACTACATATTTCCTGTACTAGTACTTACATTTCTGCTCCAAAATAACAACATATTGCCTTGTACTGGTGCTACCATTTCTGCTTCACAACAGCTACATATTACCTATACTATTAGGTTCATTTCTGCTCCACAACTACATATTACCTGTAACAACTACATATTACTTGTACAAGTACTACCATTTTTGCTCCACTGCAACTACATATTACATGTAACAAATGCATATTAACTGTACTAGTACTACCATTTCTACTCCAGAACTACATATTACCTGTACTAGTACTAATTTGTCTGTTCCACAACTATATATTACCTGTACTAATGCTGCCATTTCCATTCGACAACTACATATTACCTGTATTAGTAGTGCCATTTCTGTTCCACAATAACTACATATTACCTGCACTAGTACTGCCATTTCTGTTCCACAATAAATACATATTACCTGTACTAGTACTGCCATTTCTGTTCCACAATAACTACATATTACCTGCACTAGTACTGCCATTTCTGTTCTACAACAACTACATATTACCTGTACTAGTACTGCCATTTCTACTCCACAACAACTACATATTACCTGTACTAGTACTGCCATTTCTACTCCTCAACAACTACATATTACCTGCACTAGTACTGCCATTTCTGTTCCACAATAACTACATATTACCTGCACTAGTACTGCCATTTCTGTTCCACAATAACTACATATTACCTGTACTAGTACTGCCATTTCTACTCCACAACAACTACATATTACCTGTACTAGTACTACCATTTCTGCTCTGAAACAACTATATATTCCCTGTAACAACTACATATTACTTGTACAAGTACTATCATTTCTACTCCACAAAAACTACATATTTTCTGTAATAACTACATATTATCTGTACTAGCACTAGCAATTCTATTCTTCATCAACTATATACTACCTGTACTAGTATTACCATTTCCACTCCACAACTACATATTATATGAACTAGTACTACCATTTATACTCCAAAACAACTATATATTCTATGTAACAACTACATATTACTTGTCCTAGTACTACCATTTCTGCTCCACAACAACTACATATTATCTGTAACAGCTACATATTACCTGTACTAGTACCACCACTTCTGTTCCACAGCTACTGCATATTAATTCTAACAACTACATATTACCTGTACTAGTACTACAATTTCCGCTCTGCAACGACTACATACTACTTGTAACAACTACATATTACTTGTACTAGTACTATTTCTGTTCCACAACCACATATTACTTGTAACATCTACAGATTACATGTACTAGTACTGCCATTTATGCTCCACAATTACATATTACTTGTACTAGTACCACCATTTCTGTTCCACAACTACATATTACTTGTAACAACCTCATATTACATGTACTAGCACCACCATTTCTGCTCCACAACAACTGCATATTAGCTGTAAAATCTACATATTACCTGTAGTAGTACTACTATTTCTGCTCCATAACTACATATTACCTGTACTAGTACCACCATTTCTGTTCCACAACAACTACATATTACTTGTAACAACCTCATATTACCTGTACTAGTACCACCATTTCTGCTTCACAACTACATATCACCTGTACTAGTGCCACAATTTCTTTTCAACAAAAACTACATATTAACCTGTACTAGTTCTACCATTTCTGCTCTGCTACACCTACATATTGCCTATAACAACTACATATTACCTGTACTAGTACTACCATTTCTGTTCCACAACAACTACATATTACTAGTAACAACTACATATACCTGTATTAATGCTACCATTTCTGCTCCAAAATAACATATTACCTGTATTGGTACCATTTCTGTTCCACAATAACTACATATTATCTGTACTAGTACTACCATTTCCACTCCACAACAACTACATATTACCTGTAACAAAAATGTATTACCTGTACTAGTACTGCCATTTATGTTCCACAATAGCTACATATTACCTGTACTAGTACTATCATTTCTGCTGCATAACAACTACATATTACTTGTACAAGTATTATCATTTCTACTCCATAACAACTACATATTACCTGTAGTAGTACTGCCATTTCTGCTCCACAACAACTGCATAATACATATTAGCTGTACTTGTACTATCATTTCAGCTTCCCAACAACTACATATTACATGTAACTACATATTATTTTTACTAGTACTATCATTTCTGGTCCAAACTAACAGCATATTACCTGATCTAGTACTACCATTCGTAGTCCAAAATAACACATTGTCTGTACTAGTACTACCATTTCTGCTCCACAACAGCTACATATTACCTGTACTAGTACTACCATTGCCGCTGCACAACTACTGCATATTATATGAACTACTACTACCAGTTCTGTTGGAAGACTATATATTCTCTATAACAACTATATATTTACCTGTAGTAGTACTATCATTTCATCTCCACAGTAACTACATATTACGTGTACTGGTACTATCATTTCATCTCCACAGTAACTACATATTACATGTACTGGTACTATCATTTCATCTCCACAGTAACTACATATTACATGTACTGGTACTATCATTTCATCTCCACAGTAACTACATATTACATGTACTGGTACTATCATTTCATCTCCACAGTAACTACATATTACATGTACTGGTACTATCATTTCATCTCCACAGTAACTACATATTACATGTACTGGTACTATCATTTCATCTCCACAGTAACTACATATTACATGTACTGGTACTATCATTTCATCTCCACAGTAACTACATATTACATGTACTGGTACTATCATTTCATCTCCACAGTAACTACATATTACCTGTACTGGTACTATCATTTCATCTCCACAGTAACTACATATTACATGTACTGGTACTATCATTTCATCTCCACAGTAACTACATATTACATGTACTGGTACTATCATTTCATCTCCACAGTAACTACATATTACATGTACTGGTACTATCATTTCATCTCCACAGTAACTACATATTACATGTACTGGTACTATCATTTCATCTCCACAGTAACTACATATTACATGTACTGGTACTATCATTTCATCTCCACAGTAACTACATATTACCTGTACTGGTACTATCATTTCATCTCCACAGTAACTACATATTACATGTACTGGTACTATCATTTCATCTCCACAGTAACTACATATTACATGTACTGGTACTATCATTTCATCTCCACAACTACATATTACATGTACTGGTACTATCATTTCATCTCCACAGTAACTACATATTACATGTACTGGTACTATCATTTCATCTCCACAGTAACTACATATTACCTGTACTGGTACTATCATTTCATCTCCACAGTAACTACATATTACATGTACTGGTACTATCATTTCATCTCCACAGTAACTACATATTACCTGTACTGGTACTATCATTTCATCTCCACAGTAACTACATATTACATGTACTGGTACTATCATTTCATCTCCACAGTAACTACATATTACATGTACTGGTACTATCATTTCATCTCCACAGTAACTACATATTACATGTACTGGTACTATCATTTCATCTCCACAGTAACTACATATTACATGTACTGGTACTATCATTTCATCTCCACAGTAACTACATATTACATGTACTGGTACTATCATTTCATCTCCACAGTAACTACATATTACATGTACTGGTACTATCATTTCATCTCCACAGTAACTACATATTACATGTACTGGTACTATCATTTCATCTCCACAGTAACTACATATTACATGTACTGGTACTATCATTTCATCTCCACAGTAACTACATATTACATGTACTGGTACTATCATTTCATCTCCACAGTAACTACATATTACATGTACTGGTACTATCATTTCATCTCCACAGTAACTACATATTACATGTACTGGTACTATCATTTCATCTCCACAGTAACTACATATTACATGTACTGGTACTATCATTTCATCTCCACAGTAACTACATATTACATGTACTGGTACTATCATTTCATCTCCACAGTAACTACATATTACATGTACTGGTACTATCATTTCATCTCCACAGTAACTACATATTACCTGTACTGGTACTATCATTTCATCTCCACAGTAACTACATATTACATGTACTGGTACTATCATTTCATCTCCAGTAACTACATATTACCTGTACTGGTACTATCATTTCATCTCCACAGTAACTACATATTACTGTACTACTATCATTTCATCTCCACAGTAACTACATATTACATGTACTGGTACTATCATTTCATCTCCACAGTAACTACATATTACATGTACTGGTACTATCATTTCATCTCCACAGTAACTACATATTACATGTACTGGTACTATCATTTCATCTCCACAGTAACTACATATTACATGTACTGGTACTATCATTTCATCTCCACAGTACATATTACATGTACTGGTACTATCATTTCATCTCCACAGTAACTACATATTACATGTACTGGTACTATCATTTCATCTCCACAGTAACTACATATTACATGTACTGGTACTATCATTTCATCTCCACAGTAACTACATATTACATGTACTGGTACTATCATTTCATCTCCACATTACCTGTAACTACATATTACATGTACTGGTACTATCATTTCATCTCCACAGTAACTACATATTACATGTACTGGTACTATCATTTCATCTCCACAGTAACTACATATTACATGTACTGGTACTATCATTTCATCTCCACAGTAACTACATATTACCTGTACTGGTCTGTCATTTCTGCTCCACAACTACTAATTACCTGTACTGGTACTAGCATTTCTGCTCCACATCAACTATATTACCTGTACTAATGCTGCCACTTCCATTCCAGAACAACTACATATTTGCTGTACTAGCACTGCCTTTTCTGTTCCATAATAACTACATATTACCTGTACTAGTACTACCATTTCTGCTCTAAAATAACAACATATTGCCTGTAGTAGGACTGCCTTTTCTGTTCCATAATAACTACATATTACCTGTACTAGTACTACCATTTCTGCTCTAAAATAACATATTGCCTGTAGTAGTATTACCATTTCCGCGTCACAGCAGCTACATATTACCTATATTAGTGCTATCATTACTGCTCCACAACTACACATTACCTGTAACTACATATTACATGTACAAGTAGTACCCTTTTTGCTCCACAACTACACATTACCTGTAACTACATATTACATGTACAAGTAGTACCCTTTTTGCTCCACAACTACATATTACCTGTAACAGCTACATACGAGTCGGCACCTACTGCAAAGCTCGAGGTTTCCAAATAGCTCGAGGCCAAGTCCCTATTATCCCATGATGCACCCAGAGTTACCTCAGATCTAGTTTGCTGTTGCAACAGATCAGAAATTCTACTAGCTCGGGCCAGTAAAAACCTTATTTTTCTTATATTTCAAAATATTTTTGATATTTCTCGAATATTTTAGTTAGTCAGCTAAGCTCTTACAGCTTCTTATTGTAGTTTCCCTTTCCCTTGTGTGCCTTTTATTACTTCGTTACTTGACCTCGTTTTTTATTAGACCTATTTAGATTTCTGACTAAATAGTAGTTTAATAAGTGACTCTGTCACTTTTTTTGCTTATTAATAGTATTGTGTGCTTACTTATTGACCTTTGTCACAGCTTTGGATTTAAACTTTAGTGATTGTTCTTTGATATATCTGATATAAAAAGAAGTGTGTGTGTGCGGAAATTTCTAGGCTAGTTAAAGGCGTGTGTGATTGTATTTAGCCTGTTTTTATTAGAAGGCTTATTTACATTTCTGCTTGTTGTTAGCCTTAGTTTAAAGGGCTTGTGTGTTAGTTTGTATATTTAGCCTGTTTTTTATTAGAGGACTAATCCATGTTGTTGTTGTTGAGTGTCCAATTTTTCTGTCATGGCTGATGACAAGGACAAACACCCTAAGTCAGGGTTTAAAAAATGTATTTATTATTATTATTTATTTTACATTTGTTGACCGGGCTAGTCTAACTGGATACATGTCCATTTTCAGTAGAGGCCTGAGGAGAAAAGCTCCACTGTAACAGTCTAAGGTAACACACTAAGAAAAAAATATATACAAGAGGATAACTAAACTACTAAGCAGGAGTTAGCAACTAATTAGCATACAAAACAACAGAACAGCAATTAGTGAATCAAAAACACACAGCAACAACAGCAGTATTTAAATACAGAATTGAGATTTTTTTTTTATAGCATCTGGACTTGGACTTGACCTATCATGAAGAAAAAAAGAACTAAAATACTACCTGTGCAAGGCATTAGGTAGTGCAAAGTAAGTAGAGGTGATAGGAGGTAAAACATAAGCAAAGTAAGTAGCGGTAATAGGAGGTAAAATCATAAGAAAGAGGAAGTCACAAGCTGAAGAGAGTCAAAGGGAAAAATTGTAGTGATGGGAGCAGTGATATAAGCTAGATGGAGACAAGGCAGTGTGAGAGAAGGAGAAGTAATACTTGTCCAGATGATGGGTGTGTACAGTGCAGATAGAGGTAATGGGAAAAGAGGTAAAAAGATGTGCCCTAATGCCCTAAATGTGGCCAGATGATGTCTGTTACTGACTCTGACTGCCATGTGAATTGTGTCTACTGCTTGGGTGCCTTGCACTTACAAGAAACATGTTCCATATGCCATTCTTTTTCCTCTAGAGTCCTCCAAGAGAGAAAAAGGAAGCTTATTGACAGGGGTTTGTTGAAACCTTCTTTTCAGGAGGCTTTGAGTGACCAGGATGGATCTAGTAAGTCCTCAAAGTTCTCCAAGACTTCCGTGGAATCAAGAAAAAAAAAAATCAAGAGTCTGTGACATCGGCTCCACAGGTTTCGGAACCGACTGTCTTTTCTTTTTGGAGCCGGTAGCCAGTTTTGGAACCGGTATCCGAAATTCCTAAATCGCCACTACTCTAGTCGGTACCATCAGTCCGATTATCTCAGTCTTCTGTTAGCCTATCTGATTTGGATGTGGATTGGGTGGTGCAGAAGCTTCTACAGGCACCGGCCTTTGTCAAATTATCGGCTCCAACCCAGGGGGTTTCGGAACCGAAGACACTTGTGCCATATATCTCTTCCTCCTCTGAGCCATACTGGTCCTTCGGAGCTGGAGGAGTCAGACTTGTTGATTGTGGAGCCTTCGGAGCTGACACCTGCTCCAGTGTCTTTGGCTCTGTTCACTCTGACATCCTTGATGCCGATCAAAGACTCTAGGAGCCGACACTCTCTGGTCTGGTCCGGGGAGGATAGTCGAACTGACTTGTTGGTTCTGACTTTTGCGTCTCGGGTCTTCGGCTTGGATGAGCATGGCTCCTACCTTGGGCTCGGAGCCCACTGTCCCAGTGCCGGGGGTATCGATGGTTTCCTCAGATCCGTCAGTCCCTTAGCATCGGAGCAGAGGTGCCTTCGAAGCCATGAGGAGAGCTATGTCTCCCAAGACATCTTCAACTTCAGGTCCGGATTCTTCATCCCCTAAAGCGTGTGTGTCTGCTTCTTCCTCACAGATCCTAGCTAAGTGCAGAGACCCAGAGCCTCAGGAAGCCTTATTGGGTGGCTCATGCTCTTCCAAGACCTCTCAAGAAGCTCCCACTGATGAGGTTCCCAGGAAGTGTGTGTAAGTGGAAACATTTGGGCTCCCTTCAGGAGTCATTAACATCTGATACTGACTTGGCTGAATCAGAAGGGTCCCCACAGTCCCTCTCTGAGGATATCTCATTTGCAGAGATACTGGAAATCCTTAGGCAGAGGGGTGACTGGCAGTCCACCAGCCCTACTGAGGATGAGTCTGTCCTCCTGAAGGCTTTCGGATCTCAGCCCTCCACCTCTTGGGTGTCTCCGCCTTTCGATGAGCTGATGCAGCTGGTCTCACAAAGGGCGTACGAGTCTCCAGACACTATGGAGCCTGTCCCTAAGAGGCCTAATAAGTTCATATCTCCCCCCCTAGATAAATCCTTCTTGACCAAAGGTGTGCCAATTGATGCCATGGTGGTGGCGGCAGCCACCGAACAGGAAATGTCTGAGACTTCCTCGTCTATCCATCCTCCTAACAGAGACTCCAGAATCATGAATAGATATGGGAAACGCATGTTTAGTCCAGCGACTTTTGCACTTCGTTCACTTAACTATTTAACTCATTTTATGAGACTACAAAGAGATCTCCTTAAAGAACTGGGAGATACTCTTCAGGATACAGTAGCTGCAGGTGCTACAGACAACGTTGCCTCCCAGCTTGCTACCCTCAGTTCCATAATAACTCGTCTATGCGCCTCATTTCATATGCAGCTGATGGAACGAGTAGGGCAGTGGGTACAGGAGTTGCTCTTAGAAGACACTCCTGGATGCACTTGTGTTCATTCGCAGAGCTCTTCAAGTCATCCTTCGTGAATACCCCCTTTGATGGCTGTTCCCTTTTTGGGCCCAAAGTTAAGGAAACTTTAACCAGGTGTGAGCAGGATGGAAAGACTCTGTCTGCCGTCAGAGTCCGTTTTTCCACCCCTACCAGACCGTACCCCAAGGATCAAAGGGGAGGGAAAATGTGGTTCTGAAAAGCCCAAGGAGCCTTTCAGGACACACGTAGTGAACCCCCCTCCAGAGGCAGAGGAGGGGGCAATAATGGAAGACCCCGCCCTCGTGGCAGAGGGGTTCCACAAAACCAGGGCAACAGGGATCACTTCTTTGGGAAGCCCTACCAGCACTCCTGAAAGGAGGCCCAACTGTCCTGCCCTGGGGGCAGTTGGGGGTTGCTTATCTTTGTACCCAGATGCCTAACTCAAAATAAATGACAACTGGGTACAAAGTATTATTTCCAGAGGATACTTCATCCCATTCGCCACACCCCCTTCACCAACAAGGAAAATCCCAGATGTTCCACCCAATTACAAGGAACAAGCGACAGTAGAGGTCCAGACGTTGCTAAGAAAAAGAGTCGGCTAATCACTCCCAGCAGACCAGACAGGATCCGGAACTTACTCAAGATTCTTTTTAGTTCCAAAAAAGACAGGGGACTGGAGACCTATATTGGACCTCAGCAGACTAAACAAATCTGTATAGAAAGAGAAGTTTTGGATGATCATGCTTCAGTTCATATTTCCCTTCTTAGGGAAAGAGAATTGGATGTGCTCGATAGATCTCCAGGATGCGTACTACCACATAAAAATGGCCAAGCCATTTAGGGATCATCTGCGCTTCCAGCTGGGAGCCAATCATTACCAGTTTCGAGCCTTGCCCTTTGGTCTCACTACAGCCCCCAGAGTGTTCATCAAATGCATGGCAGTGGTCATGGCTCACCTGAGACATTTAGGATTCCAGGTGTTTCCGTACCTAGACGATTGGCTCCTTACCGCCACCACCAGGCATCAACTTATTCAGGCCAGGGAGGTCCACTCTGTCGCTCTGCAATCAGCTGGGCATTACAATAAATTCAGAAAAATCTGCCTTGTCGCCATCGCAGCATATCGTCTTTATCGGAGCAGAACTGGACACCACCACCACCATGCTAAGACTTCCAGTAGAAAGAGTCTTACTTCTCCATCAGCAGGTCCGCATTCTAATATCCAAAAACAAAGCACCAGCATCAGAAGTTCTGAAATTGTTAGGAATGATGGCAGCAGCAATTCTGGCCATACCACTGGGTCGTATGCACATGCGGATACTGCAATGGCTGCTGTTCACTCAATGGTCTTACCAAGAGCTCCCCATGTCTCGCATAATGATCACAAATTCCTGCAAAAAGGATCTTCAGTGGTGGTTGACCTCACTTCATGTTACAATAGGATGCCCATTTGTGTATCCCCCTCCAATGGCCACAGTGAATCGCGGACGCTTCCCTGATAGGGTGGGGGGGCATTTTCAGAGAAAGACAGCCCAAGGCACATGGACCAATCAAGAGACACATCTGCATATTAATGTCCTAGAGATGAGAGCAGTACTTTTGGTGTTGCAGTAGTTCCAGGACACACTTCCTCTGGGTACGATTGCGATTCAGATGGACAACATGTCAGTAGTCTGGTATTTGAACAAACAAGGAGGAACCAGATCAATACCCCCTTTGTTGCGAGGCCGTCAGAGTATGGCAGTGGGCTATTTCCACCCAGCGCTTTCTGTTAGCAATGCACATCCTGGAGAAATCCAACATGATGGCAGACAAGCTGAGCAGAGCAACTTTGTTGCCCCATGAATGGTCCCTCAAGACTGAAATAGGATATTCCACAAATGGGTCCAACCTTGCTGTGACCTTTTTGCCAGTCACATGAACATGAAATGCAGAAGCTACTTTGCCCTGATTCCTTCTCTGGTTGAAGCCCCAATGGATGCACTCATTCATGATTGGCTCCTGGGTCTCCTTTATGCATTCCCACCAATCCCATTGACACCCAAGGTATTACAGAAAGCAAAAGCCCTGGGAAGGACCATTATTCTAATAGCTCCTCATTGGCCTTGTCAGATTTGGGTCCCCTTCTTTTGACTTCATATTTTGGAGGACCCCTGGATTCTGGACCCAGTTCTGGACCTTCTGATGCACTTGGGGGAACTTCATCCCTCACTGCAGTCCCTGAAGTTGACAGCTTGGCTGCCCCAATTCCCATCATAGCCAGGTTCCATAACCTTTCCAGTGAGATGAAGCAAATTTTCCTATCCTCTCATAAATCCTCTATGAAGAAGCTATCCCTCAGCAAATGGAAAGATTTTTTATATGGGCCTCTAAAAACAATATTGATCCTTACCAAGCCCCTATAGCCTCTGTTCTAGAATTCTTAACCATGATATTCAATAAAGAAGCTGCAGCAGTCTGTGTTCAACTTGCTGCCATTTCAAACTTAAATCTGGGATTTGAAGGATTGAATATTATGTCACACAAATTATCCAAAGCCTTTCTCAAAGGAACCTTTCATCTCAGACCACCTGTGAAATCTCCCTATTCTCCATGGAATCTAAATTTTATGCTTTCCCGCATAATTCTTCCACCATTTGAACCAGCTTCCTCATGTGACCTCAAATTCTTGTCATGGAAAACCATCTTTTTAGTGTCTATTACTTCTGCCCGCAGAGTGTCAGAGCTTCAAGCCTTGTCCATCAAGCCTCCTTATTTGATTTTTCATGCTGACAGAGTCTCACTTCAAACAAACCCTTTTTTCTTGCCCAAAGTTTGCACTGAAACTAATCTCAACCAAATTATCGATTTGCCTTTTTTCTTCCCCAACCATTCCAACAATTTGGAGTAATGCTGCACAAGCTTGACATTCACAGACAGCTCAGATTTTGTTTGGATAGAACAAAAGATTTCAGGAAATCAGACCAGCTTTTTGTTTCATTTTCAGATTCCAGGAATGGTATGCCAGTGGCTAAAACAACTCTGTCTAAATGGTTATCTGATTGTATCACCTTTGCTTATTCAGCTCCCAATATGCCCTTACAGCATAAATTAAAGCTCACTCAACCAGAGCAGTTTCTACATCCTCTGCCTTTTCTGCCAGACTTCCTATTGATAATATTTGTGCAGCAGCCACTTGGTCAAAACCTCATACCTTTAGCACTCATTACAAAGTTGACAGGGCCTCCTTTGGATCTATGGTCCTGAGAAATATACTCCTGTGAGCCACCCGAGGTAGATGGTGTTTGGGACGCTACCCATCAGTAAAGAATGAACAGCGAGATAGAACAACTTCACATAAAGAAGTTATGTACTTTACTATAACATGCCATGTGAGTTGTTTATCTCACCTTCATTCTTACATTCCTCCCCTCCTACCCCCTCCTGGGCTTACAGAAGACTGCCATGCTAGATCCTTCCTACTCACGCAACCCTTCTATACTTTCTCTCTTATGGAGTTACAGAATGACATATAGTATTATTTTACGCAGCAAACAAGATCTGAGGTAACTCTGGGTGCATCATGGGATAATAGGGACTTTGCCTCAAGCTATTTGGAAACCTCGAGCTTTGCAGTAGGTGCTGACTCGGAGCTGAGGGATCGGCTCCGAACCCATCAGTAAAGAACGAAGGCGCGATGAACTCACATGGAATGTTATGGTAAGTACATAACTTCTTTATTACCTGTACTAGTACTGTCATTCTGCTCCACAACTACTACTTATTACCTGTACTGTTACTACCATTTCAGCACCACAATGACAACATAATACCTGTACTAGTACTATCATTTCTGTTCCACAACAACTACATATTACCTGTACTAGTACCATCATTTCTGTTCCACAACAACTACATATTACCTGTAACAACTACATATTACCTGTACTAGTACTGTCATTTCTGTTCCACAACAACTACATATTACCTGTACTAGTACCATCATTTCTGTTCCACAACAACTACATATTACCTGTACTAATGCTGCCATTTCCATTCCACAACTACATATTACCTGTACTAGTACTGCCTTTTCTGTTCCTCAATAACTATATATTACCTGTGCTAGTTCTACCATTTTTGCTCCAAAATAACAACATATTGCCTGTACTAGTACTACCATTTCTGCTGCACAACAGCTATATATTACCTATACTAGTACTATCATTTTTGCTCCACAACTACATATTACCTGTAACAACTACACATTACATGTACAAGTACTATCCTTTTTTCTCCACAACAACTACATATTACCTGTACTAGTACCATCATTTCTGTTCCACAACAACTACATATTACCTGTAACAACTAGATATTACCTGTACTAGTACTGTCATTTCTGTTCCACAACTACATATTACCTGTACTAGTACCATCATTTCTGTTCCACAACAACTACATATTACGTGTACTAATGCTGCCATTTCCATTCCACAACTACATATTACCTGTACTAGCACTGCCTTTTCTGTTCCTCAATAACTATATATTTCCTGTGCTAGTTCTACCATTTCTGCTCCAAAATAACAACATATTGCCTGTACTAGTACTACCATTTCTGCTGCACAACAGCTATATATTACCTATACTAGTACTATCATTTCTGCTCCACAACTACATATTACCTGTAACTTTTTCTCCACAACAGCTACATATTACCTGTACTAGTACTACCATTTCTACTCCACAACTACATATTACCTGTACTAGTACTACTATTTCTGTTCCACAACAACTACATATTACCTGTACTAATGCTGCCATTTCCATTCCACAGCAACTACATATTACCTGTACTAGTACTACTATTTCTGTTCCACAACAACTACATATTACCTGTACTAATGCTGCCATTTCCATTCCACAGCAACTACATATTACCTGTACTAGTACTGCCATTTCTGTTCCACAATAACTACATATTACCTGTACTAGTACTATTGTTTATGCTCCACAGCAACTACATATTACCTGTGCTAGTACTACTATTTCTGCTCCAAAATAACATATTGCCTGTACTAGTACTACCATTTCTGCTACAGTAAGTACATATTTTCTGTACTAGTACTTCTATTTCTGCTCCAAAATAACATATATTCCCTGTACTAGTGCTACCATTTCTACTGTACAACTACATATTACATGTACTAGTACTGCTATTTCTGTTCCACAATAGCTTCACATTACCTGTACTAGTACTATTGTTTCTGTTCCACAACAACTACATATTACCTGTGCTAGTACTACCATTTCTGTTCCACAACAACTACATATTACCTGTAACAACTACATATTACCTGTACTCGTACTACCATTTCTGCTGCACAACGACTACATATTACCTGTACTAGTACTACCATTTCTGTTCCACAGCTACATATTACTTGTAAGAACTACATATTACCTGTACTAGTGCTACCATTTCTACTCCACAGCAACTATATATTATCTGTAACAACTGCATATTACCTGTACTATTTATTTTTATTTATTTATTTATTTTATTTTACATTTGTTAACCGGGAAAGTCCAACTGGTTACAAGTCCATTTTCAGTGGAGGCCCGGGGAGAAAAGCTCCATGAACATTACAGTAAAATATAAAACAATAAGAGTTGCATTAACGACATACATGTAATTCATTTAGACATAGCTGACAATCCAGGCATTTGATTTATACAGAGACATAGCTAATTATTCATAATACATTTTTTATAGATAGTAAATGACTATAACCATACATTTAGTAACAAAATGTCAAGCTGTACTAGTACCACAATTGCTGTTCCACAACTACATATTACTTGTAACAACTTCATATTACCTGTACTAGTACCACCATTTCTGTTCCACAACAACTACATATTACCTGTACTCATACTATCATTTCTGCTCCACAATAACTATATATTACCTGTACTAGTACTACCATTGCTGTTCAACAGCTACATATTACTTGTAAGAACTACATATTACCTGTACTAGTACTACCATTTCTACTCCACAGCAACTATATATATATTACCTGTAACAACTACATATTACCTGTACTATTTATTTGTATTTATTTTACAGTTGTTTACCGGGAAAGTCCAACTGGATACAAGTCCGTTTTCAGTGGAGGCCCAGGGAGAAAAGCTCCATGAACAACATTACAGTAAATCCGCCACATAACACAAGCACTCCGGTCACTCCAAAGCAAGTACAAATATGACTCCGTCATTGTCCATGCTGGTGTGAATGACCTGAGATGTACCACCCTGGACTACATGAAAAGAGACATAGTGGAGCTCTCTGATCATGTAGCCCAGGCTGGTATGACCCTGACCTTGAGTATTATCTTACCCTCACCAAGAATGATGCCACAGTATAAAGACAAAATTATCAATTTTAACAATTGGCTAAAGTATTGGTGTCACTCAAAGGGGATCCAGTGTCTATCAGCCTGGGATGACATGCTCGACAAGCCACGTTGCTTCGCTAGGGACGGCTTGCACCTGTCACCCCTGGGCTTTCGAATGCTGGCTAAGGCTCTTGCCACCCCCATACTGCCTTTTTTAGGCAAGGCTCAAAAGACAAACCCACCTCCATAGACAACACAAGGAAAAAGAAACTAAGGGTAATGCTGCTCAACGCTAGAAGTCTAAACCTCAAGATGCACGCACTCGAGGCTCTCCACAGTATGGCGAATATCGATATCTGTGCAGTAACAGAAACCTGGTTCAAGGCTCCCGAGAGCACCCTAGCACTACCAGGTTATACCTCATACCATGCTTTTCGGCCCCAAAACTCGGACCGAACCACAAAAGGAGGGGGAGTATCCATATTCATCAAAGATACCCACACCTCCAGGTTAGTGGCACTGCACGAAGCATCGGAGACCATCCGTGTGCAACTAACAGTGGGCAAAACTGCCTTTCAGTTTGTAGCCTGCTACAGACCACCCTCCCAAACTCAGGAACCCCACTCTGCTTTCCTGAGAACACTGGAGAATATGAAAGTCTCTCCAAACACCATTATATTGGGTGACTTCAACTACCCAAACATAGACTGGGAGCACTACTCAAGCCCCAACACCCTTGCCCAATGGTTCCTAGAATTTATAAACTCAAATGCTATGGAACAGCTGGTCACCACTCCCACAAGAGGGGAAAACATATTGGACCTGATCATCACCAACATTGGGGACTCTGTTCCATACCAGAGGTATACATCTCATTGGTAAGATCTGACCATAAATTAATCTCACCGGACATCCATATCCCGTCCCCACCCCCAGCCAAGGAAACCACAGTGAAGAACTTCTCAAAAGCAAACTTCACACTTCTCAAAACCGAGGTGGAATCCTTCAAAGCCCCCGGGCCAGTGGAAAATACGGCCCAAACCGCAGAATCCTTTACAAACGCATTCTATGGACATTTACAGGAATGCATGGATCGTGCTATCCCAAATAAAACCAAGACTCACTCCTCCAAAGGCAGGAGACCTGTCTGGTGGACCCCAGCCATAAATAAGCTATACAACAGAAGGAGGAAGCTACTACATGATAGAGCAAAATCCCAAAAAGGGAAGGCATCTCTGATCAGTACTAGCAAGAAACTACGATCCCTCATAAAATCATCTAAGGCCAGCTTCGAAAGAAAAATTGCACAAGATGCTAAAGATAATCACAAGGCCTTCTTTAGTAATGTCAGGAACCTGGGTGGCAACTCCCAGATATGCTCTGAGTTAGTGCAAAATGACAAAAAACACACTGAACCCACAGACATTGCCAACATCCTGGCAGACAGGTTAAGTGCAAACCTCCCCCCCCCCCCCAAAAGAGCAAATGTCTATCCCAACAGATTGTAGCCTCCCTGACATCACAGATGCACAGGTGAGAGCTGCCCTCTCCAAAGCAAAAAACACAGCATCAATGGGACCGGACGGTGTACCGGGCTGCGTCTTACACAAGCTCCAAGAAGAACTGAACCCTCACATAAAGTCATTGTTCAATCTCAGCCTTACTACAGGAATGGTGTACAGCAACAGTGGTCCCACTCCACAAAGGTGGTGCCACAACGGACCCCGGAAACTATCGCCCTATAAGCCTGACTAGCCTGGTCTGCAAAGTTATGGAGCGTATCATCATGGAACTCATAAACAAAGACATTGGGAACCTCCAAACACTGGATCCTACCAATTCGGCTTTAAGGGCACATCTTGCCTCTTGAACCTGGTCGACTTCTTTGAAACAGTCACCAAAGCCATAGATGAAGGGAAGGTAGTCCACACAGCCTACCTGGACCTCGCAAAAACCTTCGACACAATACCCCACTCGGGCATTATAAATAAGCTCACCAGCTTAAATGTCAACCCCTATGTCACAAGATGGGTTGTAAACTGGCTCAGGGATAGAACCCACATGGTCAGAATTGCAGGTGCTATGTCAGACTCTAAACCAGTTACAAGTGGCGTCCCACAAGGCTCAGTCCTGGGACCTCTCTTGTTCGGTATATATTTCTCTGAGGTACAGGCTAACACGGGAGGACTATGGCTGACCAAGTTCACAGATGACTGCAAACTGGGTGCCGTAATCGACTCGCCAACTGACACAAGCATCCTCCAAAAGGGTCTCACAGAGACGGATAACTGGTGCCAGAGCCATGGCCTAAAGCTAAATGCCAAAAAGTGCATAGTCATCCCCTTTGGGGAAAAACAAAGTGCCCACAAATTACCACATAGGTGGTAATCCATTAAGTACGGAAGAAGTAATTAGGGACGTTGCTAAAGTGGTTAGAAAGATCTTCTATATAGCCCACTTTATCACGAAAGGGTTCACATCTAGATCAAGAGAGGTCATTGTGCCCCTCTACTCATCAGGCCCATAATTGAATACAGTGCCCCATTTGGGATGTACCTTACCCGACACCTGCAGCAACTGGAAAGACCCCAAAAGTACCTCACCAAGAGGATCAAGGGACTCAAACAGATGCCCTATGCAGTTAGGCTAAAGAAACTTCAGCTCTACTCAGTTGCTTACCGCCTACTCGGAGGCGATCTGTGCCTGACGTATAAAGCCATGTCCAACCCAGAATTAATGGACATGCTCCACCTCAGGAAATCCAAATCCCTTAAATCTACAGGCTCCAGGGACTTAAACCTCAGCACAGAAATAAATAGGACATGCTGGGGGGACAGATTCATATCCTAGAGGCTCCCCTCACTCTGGAACAAAATCCCAATCCATGTTAGGCAAAGCCCCTTGACCCTCTTCAAGAGAAATCTTGACGCGTGGATGGGAGATCGTAGGTTTACCCCTGGGATCTCTTCTGTGTCCCTACTAGACAGAGGCACAGTAAACTAACCTTAAAAGGGCTATCTTCTGTGACCTGCTATACAGAGGCACAGTCAACTAATCTAAAAGGGTGGCAAAAGCCAAACGCACTATGGCTAGGCTTATAAATGCCCTAGGGCAGATAGCCTAGTATCAACCTATGAACCTATAAAATACAAAGCAATAAGAGTTGCATTAACGACATACATGTAATTCATTTAGACATAGCTGACAATCCAAGCATTTGATTCGTACATAGACATAGTTAATTATTCATAATATAGTTTTTATAGATAGTAAATGACTATAACCATACATTTAGTAACAAAATGTCCAGCTGTACTAGTACCACAATTGCTGTTCCACAACTACATATTACTTGTAACAACTTCATATTACCTGTACTAGTACCACCATTTCTGTTCCACAACAACTACATATTCCTTGTAACAACTACATATTACCTGTACTAGTACTACCATTTCTGCTCCAAAATAACATATTGCCTGCACTAGTACTACCCTTTCTGCTCCAAAATAACAACATATTACCTGTAATAGTACTACCATGTCTGCTCCACAACAACTACATATTACCTGTAACATCTACATATTACCTGTACTAGTACTCCAATTTGTGCTGCACAGTAACTACATATTACCTGTAGTAGTACTACCATTTCTGTGCCACAACAACTACATATTACCTGTACTAGTACTACCATTTCTACTCCACAACAAATACATATTACCTGTAACAACTATATATTACCTGTACTAATACTACCATTTCCCCTCCACAACAACTACATATCACCTGTGTAAGAACTACATATTACCTGTACCAGTACTACCATTTCTGCTGCACAGCAACTACATATTACCTGTGCTAGTACTGCCATTTCTGTCCCAGAATAACTTCACATTACCTGTACTAGTACTACTATTTCTGTTCCACAACTAGATATTACCTGTAACAACTACATATTACTGTACTAGTACCACCATTTTTGTTCCACAACTGCTACATATTACCTGTACTAGTACTACAATTTCTGCTCCACAACAACTACATATTACTGGTAACAAGTATATATTACCTGCACTAGTACCACCATTTCTGTTCCACAACAACTACATATTACTTGTAACCACCTCATATTACCAGTACTAGTACCACCATTTCTGCTGCACAACTAAGTATTACGTGTAACAACTACATATTACTTGTACTACTACTACCATTTCTGCTTCACAAGTACATATTACTTGTAACAACTACATATTACCTGTACTAGTACCACCATTTCTGTTTCACAACTACTACACATTACTTGGAACAACCTCATTTTACCTGTACTAGTACCACCATTTCTGCTCCACAACAACTACATATTACCTGTAACAACTTCATATTACCTGTACTTGTGCCACCAATTCTGTTCCTCAGGAACTACATATTACCTGTACTAGTGCTACCATTTCTGCTCCACAACAACTACATATTACCTGTAACAACTACATATTACCTGTACTAGTACCACCATTTCTGTTCCACAACAACTACATATTAATTGTAACAACTACAGATTACCTGTACTAATACTACCATTTCTGCTCCAAAATTGCATCATATTACCTGTATTAGTACCTTTTCTGTTGCACAACAACTACATCTTATTATCTGTACTAGTACTACCATTTCCACACCACAACTACATATTACCTATAACAACAACATATTTACTTGTACTAGTACTGCCAATTCTGCTTCATAGGTTCATACTAGGCTATCTGCCCTAGGGCATTTATAAGCCTAGCCCAGAGTTTTTTGGCTTACGCCACCCCTTTAGATTGAAGGATATTATGCCCATTATTTTGCTGTGCCTCTGTCAGGCAGTGACACTGATGTAATCCCTGGGGTATACCTGCGGTCTCCCATCCATTGGTCAAGATTTCTCTTGAACAAGGCCAGCGAGGTGCTTCGCCTCACATGTACCGGGATTTTGTTCCACAGCATAGGGAGCCTCTGGGTGATGAATCTGTCCCTCCAGCATGTCCTATTTATGGCCGTGTCAAGGTTTAAGTCTCGTGCTCTTGTGGATCTGATGGACTTAGATTTTTTGAGGTGAAGCATGTTCATTAATTCCGGGTTGGACATGGCCTTGTAAGTCAGGCACAGGTCACCTCTGAGCAGGCGATGTTTACTGAGTAGAGCTGGAGCTTCTTCAGTCGGGCAGCATAGGACATATTTTGAGACCCTTTATCCTTTTGGTGAGGAACTTTTGGGGCCTTTCCAATTGCTGCAGGTGTCGGGTCAGATACATTCCAAATGGGGCGTTATACTCAATCATCGGTCTGATGAGTGATGAGTACAGGGGGATGATGACTTCCCTTGACCTAGATGTGAAACCCTTCATGATCAGGTGGGCAATGTAGAAGGTCTTTCTAACTACTTTGGCTACGTGGGTGACAAATGAAAGGTTACTATCAACCTGAGTCCCCAGGTCCCTGATAACTTCTTCTGTGCTTAGTGGATTGCCACCTATATGGTAGCTAGGGGTAACCTTGTTTTTCCCAAAGGGTATGACTATGCATTTTTTAGCGTTTAACTTTAGGCCATGGCTTTGGCACCAGTTATCCGTTTCTATGAGACCCTTTTGAATGATATCTGTGTCTGATGTGTTTTCAACTATGGCGCCTAGTTTGCAATCATCTGCAAACTTTGTCAGCCATAATCCTCCTGTGTTTGCCTGAACTTCTGAAAAGTAGATGCCGAACAAGAGTGGACCCAGGACGGAGCCCTGTGGGACACCACTTGTGACAGGTTTGGAATCTGACATGGCGCCAGCAACTTTAACCCAGTGGGTTCTGTCACTTAGCCAGTTTGCAACCCATCTTGTGGCGTATGGGTTTACATTTAAGCTGGTGAGTTTTTCTATGATGCCCGAGTGGGGTATCGTGTCAAAGGCCTTTGCCAGGTCAAGGTAGGCTGTGTGGACTGCCTTGCCCTCATCAATGGCCTTGGTGACTGTTTCGAAAAAGTCAACCAAGTTTAAAAGGCATGATCTACCCTTGACAAAGCCAAATTGGGTTTGATCCAATGTCTGCAGGTCCCCTATGTCTTTATTTATGAGTTCCATAATGATCCTCTCCATAGCTTTGCAGACCAGACTTGTCAAGCTGATGGGATGGTAGTTTCCAGGGTCGGTGGAGGCACCACCTTTGTGCAATGGGACCACAGTAGCCGTACGCCATTCCTTGGGTACATATCCTGAGGTGAGGCTAAGATTAAACAGCTGCCGTAACTGCGGGTTTAATTCCTCAATGAGCTCGTGGAGCACACAACCGGGGACACCATCTGGTCCCGTGGATGCTGTGTTTTTTGCCTTGGAGAGAGCTGTTTTTACCTGAGCATTAGAGATGTTTGGGATGCTACAATCCTCTGGTATAGATATTTCTCCTTTTTGGGGGGGGGGGGGAGAAATTTGCACTGAACCTGTCAGCCAAGTATGTTGGCAATGTCTGTAGATTCAGTGAACTTTACATCATTTTGAACCAGTTCTGAACATATCTGGGAGTTTCCTCCCAGGTTTCTAACATAACTAAAAAAAGCCTTGTGATTGTCTTTAGAGTCCGTGGCAATTTTTCTTTCAAAATTTGCCTTGGAGGATTTTATGAGATATCTTAGCTTTTTACTTACTATGATCACGGGTGTCTTCCCTTTTAAGGATTTTGCTCTATCATGTAGTAGCTTCCTCCTTTTGTTGTAGAGCTTGTTTATGGCTGGGGTCCACCAGACTGGATGCCTGTCTTTGGTACAAAGAGTCTTTGTTTTGTTTAGGATTGCCTGATCCATGCAGTGCTGGAGGTGCTGGTAGAAGGCGTTTGTAAGTGATTCAGCGGTTTTAGTGGTGGTTTCCGCTGGCTCTGGGGCCTTGAAGGAGACCACACCAGTCCTAAGAAGTGTGAAGTCGGCTTTAGAGAAATTCTTCACTGTGGTCTTTTTTGACTGGGGTGGGGGCGGGATGAGGACTTCTAGTGAGATTAGTTTATGATCTGATCTCACCAATGAAGGGTATACCTCCGGTGTTGAACATTGTGACCCTATGTTCGTGATGATGAGATCCAGTATGTTGTCACCTCTTGTGGGCATGGTGACTAGTTGTTCCATGGCATTGGAGTTTATGAACTCTAGGAACCTTTGGGCTAGGGTGTTGGGGCTTGAGTAGTGATCCCAGTCTATGTTTGGATAGTTGAAATCACCTAGTATGATGGTGTTTGGGGTTACATTTATCCCCTCCAGAGTTTTCAGGAAAGCTATGTGAGGTTCCTGAGTTTGAGAGGGTGGCCTGTAACATGCTACAAATTGTAGAGCAGTCTTGCCTATGGTTAGTTGCACCTGAATGGTCTCCGATGCATCGTGCGTTGTCACCAACCTGGAAGTGAGGGTGTCTTTGATGAATATGGACACCCCTCCTCCTTTCTTGGTGTTTTCCGGATTTTGGGGCCGGAACGCATGATATGAGGTAAAACCTGCTAGTGCCGGGGTGCTCTCAGGAGCCTTGAACCAGGTTTCAGTCACAGCACAGACATCGATGTTCTCCATACTGAGAAGGGCTTCGAAAAGGTGCATCTTGAGGTTGAGACTTCTGGCGTTGAGCAGCATTACCCTTAGTTTTTTTCCTTTGTTATGTTCTAAGGTGGTAGGTTTAGAATTTGAGCCTGGCCTAAAAAAGGCACTATGGGGGTGGCAAGAGCCTTTGCCAATATCCGGAAGCCTAGGGTGACAGGTGCAAGCCGTCCCTCATAAGCAACGTGGCTTGTCCAGCATGTCATCCCAGGCAGACAGACATTGGATCCCCTTTGAATGACACCAGTGATTAAGCCAATTATTAAAGCTGATCATCTTGTCCCTGTACTGTGGTATCATTCTTGGTGAAGGTAGGATACTGCTCAAGGTCAGAGTCATACCTGCCTGGGCTACATAATCAGAGAGCTCCTCTATGTCCCTTTTCATGTAGTCCAGGGAGGTAATGCCTCAGGTCGTTCACACCAGCATGGACAATGACTGAGTCATACTTGTACTTGCTGTCGAGTGACCTGAGTGCTTGCGTTATGTGGCGGATTCTAGTGCCCGACAGGCAGCTCACTGTGACCTTCTCCTTACTCAATCTGGTGAGTGGAACGTCAGTGTGTCTGACTATGGAGTCACCTATGACAAGAGTGTCTGGCATTGTGTTTGGCCTTAAGGGCTGTGACTGTTTGGCACACTGACTTTGTGGTCTATGTGTTGCATGTGTCTTGGTCTGTGGTGGTAGTTGTTTGAGTGTCTGCTTTGGTGGCCTCTGCTGTTTTGGTAGATTTTTAGTCAGAGCCTCCAGTATGTTTTTATGTGTTTGTGTGTGTGATATGAGGTTGTGCTAGTGCTATGTGAGACTGGGTTTGTGGTGTGTGTGGTTTCCTTCTCCTCCTGTCTGGTCTTGCCAGTGCTATGATGAGAGAGCTCAGCCTCCAGTTTGGCTATATATTTGCATCTCTCGCATGTGTTTGTGTTTTGTGGGAGAAGGAGAGGGTTGTCTGTGTACATGAGGCAATTGTAACATTGCCTCAATATTCCCAGATTCATCAGCTGGGCAGGAGAGGACACGAGCAACTGACCCCGCGACATGCTAGAATGAAATGGGATGGGTTTGAACAGACTTTGTACAGGCATGTACATGCTTTGAACAGACATGTACATGCTCCACAACAACTACATATTACCTGTACTAGTACTACCATTTCTGCTCCACAGGTACATATTACCTGTATTTGTACTACCATTTGTATTCCACAACTATATATTAGCTGTACTAGTATTACCATTTCCACTCCACAACTGCTACATATTACATGAACTAGTAATACCATTTCTGCTGCAAATCAACTATATATTCCCCATAACAACAACATATTACCTGGAGAAGTACTATCATTTCTGCTTCAAAACAACATTACCTGTACTAGTACCACCATTTCTGTTCCACAAGTACATATTACTTGTAACAGCTACATAGTACCTGTACTAGTACCACCATTTCTGTTCCACAAGTACATATTACTTGTAACAGCTACATAGTACCTGTACTAGTACTACCATTTATGCTGCACAACAACTACATATCATATGAACTAGTGCTACCATTTCTGCTGCAAATCAACTCTATATCCCCTGTAACATGTACATATTACCTGTCGTAATACTATCATTTCTGCTTCACACAACATATTACTTGTACTCGTACCACCATTTCTGTTCCACAAGTACATATTACTTGTAACAGCTATATATTACCTGTACTAGTACTACCATTTCTTCTCCACAGCAACTACATATTACATGTACTAGTGCTACCATTTCTTCTCCACAATAACTACATATTACCTTTAGTAGTACTGCCATTTCTGCTCCACAACAACTACATATTACCTGACTGGTACTGCCATTTCTGTTCTACAGCTACAAAGTACCTGTACTAGTACAATCATTTCTGCTTCACAACTACATATTACCTGTAACAACTACATATTACCTGTACCAGTACTACCATGTCTATTCCACAACAGCTAGATATTATCTGTACTAGTACTACCATTTCCACTCCACAGCAACTACATATTAACTGTAACAACTACATATTACCTGTACTAGTACTACCATTTCTGCTCCAAAATAACATATTACCTGCACTAGTACTACCCTTTCTGCTCCAAAATAATAACATATTAACTGTAATAGTACTACCATGTCTGCTCCACAACAACTACATATTACCTGTAACATCTACATATTACCTGTACTAGTACTACCATTTGTGCTCCACAGTAACTACATATTACCTGTACTAGTACTACCATTTCTGCTCCACAACAAATACATATTACCTGTAACAGTATATTACCTGTACTAATACTACCATTTCCCCTCCACAACAACTACATATCCCCTGTAAGAACTACATATTACCTGTACCAGTACTGCTATTTCTATTGCACAACTACATATTACTTGTACTAGTACTGCCATTTCTGTCCCAGAATAACTTCACATTACCTGTACTAGTACTACTATTTCTGTTCCACAACTAGATATTACCTGTAACAACTACATATTACTGTATTAGTACAACCATTTCTGCTCCACAACAACTACATATTACCTGTACTAGTACTACCATTTCTTTTCCACAATAACTGCATATTAGCTTTATTAGTACTACCATTTCTGCTCCACAACAACTACATATTCGCTGTAACAACTACATATTACCTGTACTAGTACTACCTTATCTGTTCTACATCACCTACAAATTACCTGTACTAGTACTATCATTCCTGCTCCACAACAACTACATATAACCTGTAACAAATACATATTACCTGTACTCGTACTACCATTTCTGCTCCACAACTACATATTATCTGTACTAGTACTACCATTTCTTTTCCACAGTAACTACATATTACCTTTACTAGTACTACCATTTCAGCTCCACAATAGCTACTTATTACCTGTACTGTCATTTCTCCGCCACAAGAACTACGTATTACCTGTATTATTGCTACCATTTCTGTTCCACAATAACTACATATTACCTGTAACAACTACATATTATCTGAACTAGTACTACCATTTCTGCTCCACAAAAAGTACATATCATATGTAGTAGTACTGCCATTTCTACACTACAAAAATTACATATCTGTGCTGGTGCTAGCATTTCTGCTCTACAACAATTGCATACTCCCTGGTAAATTGCTCACATTTATCTCTTTGTCCTGCGTACCCTCCTTGTCAGCTGCTGCATGTCCCTTCCACAACTTTTACGTCCAGATCCTTATTCTCTGCCTCACTTCTCCAGTAAGCATTTAATCCTCTAGTATTTCATCTGCAGCCTAAAAAGTCCTAAGTCACACTGATCTGGTATCTTCTGCAACAGTAATTTACTGCAGACATTGCATAATAATATAACCTCCATACACATCCATCACATGAGCGTCTGATAAGCATTGTCCTCCCTGTATCTGCAATATTTTTGGATGATGCCATTCTTCTCAGTGTATCCTTACAGGGATTCTGCACCACCTGTGCACCATAATTCTCAGTGTATCCTTACAGTGATTCTGTATTACCTGTACATCATCCTTCTCTGTGTATCCTTACAGGGATTCTGTACCACCTGTGCACCATCCTTCTCAGTGTATCCTTACAGAGATTCTGTACCACCTGTGTATAATCCTTCTCATTGTATCTTTACAGGGATTCTGCACCACCTGTGTACCTAGTGTATCCTTACAGGGATTTTATACTACCTCTGCACCATCCTTCTCTGTGTATCCTTAAGGGGATTCTGCACCACCTGTGCGCAATCCTTCTCGTTGTGGTGCAGCATCTCTGTAAAGATACCTCTGTACCATCCTTTTCAGTGTATCCTTACATGGATTCTGCACCACCTCTGTACCATCCTTCTCAGTGTATCCTTACATGGATTCTGCACCACCTCTGTACCATCCTTCTCAGTGTATCCTTACAGGGATTCTGCATCACCTCTGTACCATCCTTTTCAGTGTATCCTTACATGGATTCTGCACCACCTCTGTACCATCCTTTTCAGTGTATCCTTACATGGATTCTGCACCACCTCTGTACCATCCTTTTCAGTGTATCCTTACATGGATTCTGCACCACCTCTGTACCATCCTTTTCAGTGTATCCTTACATGGATTCTGCACCACCTCTGTACCATCCTTTTCAGTGTATCCTTACATGGATTCTGCACCACCTCTGTACCATCCTTTCAGTGTATCCTTACATGGATTCTGCACCACCTCTGTACCATCCTTTTCAGTGTATCCTTACATGGATTCTGCACCACCTCTGTACCATCCTTTTCAGTGTATCCTTACATGGATTCTGCACCACCTCTGTACCATCCTTTTCAGTGTATCCTTACATGGATTCTGCACCACCTCTGTACCATCCTTTTCAGTGTATCCTTACATGGATTCTGCACCACCTCTGTACCATCCTTTTCAGTGTATCCTTACATGGATTCTGCACCACCTCTGTACCATCCTTTTCAGTGTATCCTTACATGGATTCTGCACCACCTCTGTACCATCCTTTTCAGTGTATCCTTACATGGATTCTGCACCACCTCTGTACCATCCTTTTCAGTGTATCCTTACATGGATTCTGCACCACCTCTGTACCATCCTTTTCAGTGTATCCTTACATGGATTCTGCACCACCTCTGTACCATCCTTTTCAGTGTATCCTTACATGGATTCTGCACCACCTCTGTACCATCCTTTTCAGTGTATCCTTACATGGATTCTGCACCACCTCTGTACCATCCTTTTCAGTGTATCCTTACATGGATTCTGCACCACCTCTGTACCATCCTTTTCAGTGTATCCTTACATGGATTCTGCACCACCTCTGTACCATCCTTTTCAGTGTATCCTTACATGGATTCTGCACCACCTCTGTACCATCCTTTTCAGTGTATCCTTACATGGATTCTGCACCACCTCTGTACCATCCTTTTCAGTGTATCCTTACATGGATTCTGCACCACCTCTGTACCATCCTTTTCAGTGTATCCTTACATGGATTCTGCACCACCTCTGTACCATCCTTTTCAGTGTATCCTTACATGGATTCTGCACCACCTCTGTACCATCCTTTTCAGTGTATCCTTACATGGATTCTGCACCACCTCTGTACCATCCTTTTCAGTGTATCCTTACATGGATTCTGCACCACCTCTGTACCATCCTTTTCAGTGTATCCTTACATGGATTCTGCACCACCTCTGTACCATCCTTTTCAGTGTATCCTTACATGGATTCTGCACCACCTCTGTACCATCCTTTTCAGTGTATCCTTACATGGATTCTGCACCACCTCTGTACCATCCTTTTCAGTGTATCCTTACATGGATTCTGCACCACCTCTGTACCATCCTTTTCAGTGTATCCTTACATGGATTCTGCACCACCTCTGTACCATCCTTTTCAGTGTATCCATACATGGATTCTGCACCACCTCTGTACCATCCTTTTCAGTGTATCCTTACATGGATTCTGCACCACCTCTGTACCATCCTTTTCAGTGTATCCTTACATGGATTCTGCACCACCTCTGTACCATCCTTTTCAGTGTATCCTTACATGGATTCTGCACCACCTCTGTACCATCCTTTTCAGTGTATCCTTACATGGATTCTGCACCACCTCTGTACCATCCTTTTCAGTGTATCCTTACATGGATTCTGCACCACCTCTGTACCATCCTTTTCAGTGTATCCTTACATGGATTCTGCACCACCTCTGTACCATCCTTTTCAGTGTATCCTTACATGGATTCTGCACCACCTCTGTACCATCCTTTTCAGTGTATCCTTACATGGATTCTGCACCACCTCTGTACCATCCTTTTCAGTGTATCCTTACATGGATTCTGCACCACCTCTGTACCATCCTTTTCAGTGTATCCTTACATGGATTCTGCACCACCTCTGTACCATCCTTTTCAGTGTATCCTTACATGGATTCTGCACCACCTCTGTACCATCCTTTTCAGTGTATCCTTACATGGATTCTGCACCACCTCTGTACCATTCTTTCAGTGTATCCTTACATGGATTCTGCACCACCTCTGTACCATCCTTTTCAGTGTATCCTTACATGGATTCTGCACCACCTCTGTACCATCCTTTTCAGTGTATCCTTACATGGATTCTGCACCACCTCTGTACCATCCTTTTCAGTGTATCCTTACATGGATTCTGCACCACCTCTGTACCATCCTTTTCATTGTATCCTTACATGGATTCTGCACCACCTCTGTACCATCCTTTTCAGTGTATCCTTACATGGATTCTGCACCACCTCTGTACCATCCTTTTCAGTGTATCCTTACATGGATTCTGCACCACCTCTGTACCATCCTTTTCAGTGTATCCTTACATGGATTCTGCACCACCTCTGTACCATCCTTTTCAGTGTATCCTTACATGGATTCTGCACCACCTCTGTACCATCCTTTTCAGTGTATCCTTACATGGATTCTGCACCACCTCTGTACCATCCTTTTCAGTGTATCCTTACATGGATTCTGCACCACCTCTGTACCATCCTTTTCAGTGTATCCTTACATGGATTCTGCACCACCTCTGTACCATCCTTTTCAGTGTATCCTTACATGGATTCTGCACCACCTCTGTACCATCCTTTTCAGTGTATCCTTACATGGATTCTGCACCACCTCTGTACCATCCTTTTCAGTGTATCCTTACATGGATTCTGCACCACCTCTGTACCATCCTTTTCAGTGTATCCTTACATGGATTCTGCACCACCTCTGTACCATCCTTTTCAGTGTATCCTTACATGGATTCTGCACCACCTCTGTACCATCCTTTTCAGTGTATCCTTACATGGATTCTGCACCACCTCTGTACCATCCTTTTCAGTGTATCCTTACATGGATTCTGCACCACCTCTGTACCATCCTTTTCAGTGTATCCTTACATGGATTCTGCACCACCTCTGTACCATCCTTTTCAGTGTATCCTTACATGGATTCTGCACCACCTCTGTACCATCCTTTTCAGTGTATCCTTACATGGATTCTGCACCACCTCTGTACCATCCTTTTCAGTGTATCCTTACATGGATTCTGCACCACCTCTGTACCATCCTTTTCAGTGTATCCTTACATGGATTCTGCACCACCTCTGTACCATCCTTTTCAGTGTATCCTTACATGGATTCTGCACCACCTCTGTACCATCCTTTTCAGTGTATCCTTACATGGATTCTGCACCACCTCTGTACCATCCTTTTCAGTGTATCCTTACATGGATTCTGCACCACCTCTGTACCATCCTTTTCAGTGTATCCTTACATGGATTCTGCACCACCTCTGTACCATCCTTTTCAGTGTATCCTTACATGGATTCTGCACCACCTCTGTACCATCCTTTTCAGTGTATCCTTACATGGATTCTGCACCACCTCTGTACCATCCTTTTCAGTGTATCCTTACATGGATTCTGCACCACCTCTGTACCATCCTTTTCAGTGTATCCTTACATGGATTCTGCACCACCTCTGTACCATCCTTTTCAGTGTATCCTTACATGGATTCTGCACCACCTCTGTACCATCCTTTTCAGTGTATCCTTACATGGATTCTGCACCACCTCTGTACCATCCTTTTCAGTGTATCCTTACATGGATTCTGCACCACCTCTGTACCATCCTTTTCAGTGTATCCTTACATGGATTCTGCACCACCTCTGTACCATCCTTTTCAGTGTATCCTTACATGGATTCTGCACCACCTCTGTACCATCCTTTTCAGTGTATCCTTACATGGATTCTGCACCACCTCTGTACCATCCTTTTCAGTGTATCCTTACATGGATTCTGCACCACCTCTGTACCATCCTTTTCAGTGTATCCTTACATGGATTCTGCACCACCTCTGTACCATCCTTTTCAGTGTATCCTTACATGGATTCTGCACCACCTCTGTACCATCCTTTTCAGTGTATCCTTACATGGATTCTGCACCACCTCTGTACCATCCTTTTCAGTGTATCCTTACATGGATTCTGCACCACCTCTGTACCATCCTTTTCAGTGTATCCTTACATGGATTCTGCACCACCTCTGTACCATCCTTTTCAGTGTATCCTTACATGGATTCTGCACCACCTCTGTACCATCCTTTTCAGTGTATCCTTACATGGATTCTGCACCACCTCTGTACCATCCTTTTCAGTGTATCCTTACATGGATTCTGCACCACCTCTGTACCATCCTTTTCAGTGTATCCTTACATGGATTCTGCACCACCTCTGTACCATCCTTTTCAGTGTATCCTTACATGGATTCTGCACCACCTCTGTACCATCCTTTTCAGTGTATCCTTACATGGATTCTGCACCACCTCTGTACCATCCTTTTCAGTGTATCCTTACATGGATTCTGCACCACCTCTGTACCATCCTTTTCAGTGTATCCTTACATGGATTCTGCACCACCTCTGTACCATCCTTTTCAGTGTATCCTTACATGGATTCTGCACCACCTCTGTACCATCCTTTTCAGTGTATCCTTACATGGATTCTGCACCACCTCTGTACCATCCTTTTCAGTGTATCCTTACATGGATTCTGCACCACCTCTGTACCATCCTTTTCAGTGTATCCTTACATGGATTCTGCACCACCTCTGTACCATCCTTTTCAGTGTATCCTTACATGGATTCTGCACCACCTCTGTACCATCCTTTTCAGTGTATCCTTACATGGATTCTGCACCACCTCTGTACCATCCTTTTCAGTGTATCCTTACATGGATTCTGCACCACCTCTGTACCATCCTTTTCAGTGTATCCTTACATGGATTCTGCACCACCTCTGTACCATCCTTTTCAGTGTATCCTTACATGGATTCTGCACCACCTCTGTACCATCCTTTTCAGTGTATCCTTACATGGATTCTGCACCACCTCTGTACCATCCTTTTCATTGTATCCTTACATGGATTCTGCACCACCTCTGTACCATCCTTTTCAGTGTATCCTTACATGGATTCTGCACCACCTCTGTACCATCCTTTTCAGTGTATCCTTACATGGATTCTGCACCACCTCTGTACCATCCTTTTCAGTGTATCCTTACATGGATTCTGCACCACCTCTGTACCATCCTTTTCAGTGTATCCTTACATGGATTCTGCACCACCTCTGTACCATCCTTTTCAGTGTATCCTTACATGGATTCTGCACCACCTCTGTACCATCCTTTTCAGTGTATCCTTACATGGATTCTGCACCACCTCTGTACCATCCTTTTCAGTGTATCCTTACATGGATTCTGCAGCACCTCTGTACCATCCTTTTCAGTGTATCCTTACATGGATTCTGCAGCACCTCTGTACCATCCTTTTCAGTGTATCCTTACATGGATTCTGCAGCACCTCTGTACCATCCTTTTCAGTGTATCCTTACATGGATTCTGCACCACCTCTGTACCATCCTTTTCAGTGTATCCTTACATGGATTCTGCACCACCTCTGTACCATCCTTTTCAGTGTATCCTTACATGGATTCTGCACCACCTCTGTACCATCCTTTTCAGTGTATCCTTACATGGATTCTGCACCACCTCTGTACCATCCTTTTCAGTGTATCCTTACATGGATTCTGCACCACCTCTGTACCATCCTTCTCAGTGTATCCTTACATGGATTCTGCACCACCTATGTACCATCCTTTTCAGTGTATCCTTACATGGATTCTGCACCACCTCTGTACCATCCTTTTCAGTGTATCCTTACAGGGATTCTGCACCACCTCTGTACCATCCTTTTCAGTGTATCCTTACATGGATTCTGCACCACCTCTGTACCATCCTTTTCAGTGTATCCTTACAGGGATTCTGCACCACCTCTGTACCATCCTTTTCAGTGTATCCTTACATGGATTCTGCACCACCTCTGTACCATCCTTTTCAGTGTATCCTTACATGGATTCTGCACCACCTCTGTACCATCCTTTTCAGTGTATCCTTACATGGATTCTGCACCACCTCTGTACCATCCTTTTCAGTGTATCCTTACATGGATTCTGCACCACCTCTGTACCATCCTTTTCAGTGTATCCTTACAGGGATTCTGCACCACCTCTGTACCATCCTTTTCAGTGTATCCTTACATGGATTCTGCACCACCTCTGTACCATCCTTTTCAGTGTATCCTTACATGGATTCTGCACCACCTCTGTACCAACCTTTTCATTGTATCCTTACATGGATTCTGCACCACCTCTGTACCATCCTTTTCATTGTATCCTTACATGGATTCTGCACCACCTCTGTACCATCCTTTTCAGTGTATCCTTACATGGATTCTGCACCACCTCTGTACCATCCTTTTCAGTGTATCCTTACATGGATTCTGCACCACCTGTGCACCATCCTTCTCAGTGTTTCCTTACAGGGATTCTGTACCACCTGCCCACCATCTTTCTTGGTGTCTCCTTACAGGGATTCTGTACCGCCTGTGCACCATCCTTCTTGGTGTCTCCTTACAGGGATTCTGTACCACCTGTGCACTATCCTTCTCGGTGTCTCCTTACAGGGATTCTGTACCTCCTGTGCACCATCCTTCTCAGAGTCTCCTTACAGGGATTCTGTACCATCTGTGCACCATCCTTCTCAGTGTCTCCTTACAGGGATTCTGCACTGCCTGTGCACCACCCTTTTGTACTGATCCTCAAGAGGACTAACCTCACTTAACAGTTTCATCACTAATAATATTCCTTTCTAAAAGCATCTTTCTTGTCATATTCTATCCTCTTTACTCCTACCATAGATCAGCTTACCAAAAGCGCACTTATGTACCAATTGTTTGTAGAGAATTCCAATTAATTTCTTTTTGACTTGGTTCCAATTATTCCCTAATGGTAAGCCTACCTTATAGTTTACTATTTTCCCACCTGCATCTTTACATTTCCTCTAGGTCTTATTTTGTCTCTTTTGAATCCATTGGTTACTCACTGTAAGAATCCCCCACTATAACAGCCAATCTCCTTTCTGTAAATTGTTTTTTTTTAATGATAACCATTCATTTAACCAGTCATCCCTAAGCTCCCTCAACTTTCTAATGTCCTTTTCTCACCAAATTACCAGCCTGTGCTCCAAGTCCTTTTTCCAGAAATCCCTAATATGTCTGTCTCCTTTGTGTATGAACTTCACTTGACACATCATCTTTGTTTTCCTACTACCGGCTTTCCAGCCGTTTCCCCAGACAAGCCAAATTTTTATTTTCTGTGCCTGTAAGCCTTTGTACAATATTCGTAGGTGGTCACACCACCTGAACTCTGGCATAACCCATTCTCCAACTTTCCTGTGGGTCCTAAGTTTACCCTTTTATGATCCTCCTTTTGCTTTAACACACAAACCTGTCACAAATGAATTGGATATTTCCTTTAATCTTATTAACAGGGCTGATTATATATGCCACCCAAAAGTACATGTAAAAGAAACATCGTGAAAGCTATATATTTTCTAGTCCTTAAGTATAGCAGCTCTACCTGTCCATGCCTCTAACATTTTCCCTTTCCCTATATTCAGCTATGTTTATTTCTTGTCGTTAACCTCAGCTGCTGTATTATATACTTTAAACTCCAAATACTTCACCCCTCCCTCATCTTTTCTGGGAACACAAACCATATCTCCACCTGTTTAGTTTGGATTCTGATCATCTCAAACTTTTGGAGGTGGTACTGAAGACCTGATGCAGTACCGAAATTAATGAACATCTCTAATATCCTGGGAGCTTGCACAGTAACAGCCTCTGACGGGCATACTGCACACATCTGCAAACATATAAATATCACTCGATTTTATGTCCCTGTTCTGTCTTGTACAATGTTCCCTTACTCTGTGCACCAGACACAAACAATCCTGCTGATAATGCGCAACCCAAATGGGTACCTCTTTCCAATTCTATTGCTTCAGTAAGTCCACCATTTATATATAGTCACAACCTTGGGGCTCTGTAAAGGACTTTCACTTGTTTCAGCCACCTACCATCTCCAGTGGCCTTCATCAAGATATCTGTCATAAAGTCCCATGAGATACAGTCAAAGGCTTTCTGAATGTCCATCAGCACAATGCCTGCCTTTCCTGTACCCTTTTCCTTGGCCCATTTTACAAAATCTATAAGAGTCATCACTGTGTTCCACGAACAGTCTGCCATTAGTAAAGCCAGTTTGTTCATCCCCTATTAGTGTTGGTATGATTTTTTTCCAATTTTTGCCATCAAAATGTGTCCAAAAATGTTGGTGTCTACATTGCATTACACTGGACAATAGTTTTTGACATTAATCTCCTTCCCTCTGTTTATTCAGTTCTGTTGCTGTGGTCTCTTCCATCGACTTGGTTAATAACTGTTTTGTAATGTCATTGAACAGATCTGTCATTGTACACAACTGCTCACTCCTTTAAAGAAGTCAATGGAGTATCCATCTGGACCAATTGCTTTACCTGCTTTTAGATGCATAATGGTCTTAATCACCTCCCCCTTTCCTAATTGTAAATTTATTACCTGTTACTTCTCCTCTCCTACCACATAATCTTTACATTTATAAACCAATGTAAGTTGGGGATCTATCCTTTTATAAAGTTCAGTGTAAAAACACTGACATCATGGCCTTATTTGCTCACTCGTATAACTTTCTTCCACTGAGCTGATCCACATTTTCCTTCGGTGATTCTTGATCCTCCACATCAGCATATTAATGCTGGTTTCTCCCCTCACCCACTATCATGCCTCCTTCTCACAAACTCAGCTTTTATCTTTGAATCCTAACATTCTTTCAGTCTGTCCCTTATGGCTGCTATCTCTGCCTTGTTTGTCTACCACTCCTTGTTCATCACTTTGTAACTTCCTAATTCTATCCTCTAGAGCTTTCCCTACCTGAATCCTATCTTTTCTCATCCTCTCCCTTCTACCCATAATAAAATAGGCAACAAAAAATAAATAAATAAAAATACAATAGTCCAAAAATCAAGTAATGAAACAACAGGCTGTAGAAGCTTGAAGTCCTAGGCAATAAAGACTCCCTTATAAAGCACACATTTAATATAGCAAAATAACAAAGGAACAAGAATAAACGCTTTCAGCCAGCTTAACTGGCCTTCATCAGATTCATCTGAAACAGTCATCAATTACATATATATATATATATATATATATATATATATATATATATATATATGCAAATCCAACCACAGGAAATGAGCTTAACTGAATCAATTAAAAATTGCATGTTTAAATATTCAAATGTTTAAAAGAAATGTTTAAAAACCTATATGTGATAGAAAATATGTAAATATATATATATATATATACATATATATATATATATATATATAATGCATGCAAACAGGGTTTAGAATTACCAGGCATTATTCGAGAAAAAGCAAGCGATAATCAAATGCTTGCCATTATTTATGAAATGTTAAGATGTACTGTATCCCATTTTTGCAATTCTGTTGATTCTTTTGATACTGGATATTTCTGCTAATATTGGCAATGAAAGACAACTTCCCTTATGACAAAACTGGTAACAAGATGAAAACAGCTGTTACCCAAATTTATGTTCTCATTCTGTCTAGCATATTCCTTTCCGTGACCTGATTAACAGCTTGCACTATTTGCTGCACATCTCTTTCTGGCCTGATGCCCTTGTCTTCTCTTCGTATTGTGCTTGATTCCTTTCCCTCTGCTTGCTCAGTGCTGGTAAGTTCTACAGATATTTATTCTGCTGTGCCATATGAAGCATGAAAAACATTTGCAGTAGACTCTCCCTTTCTCTTCTTTTTCCAATGACTTTTCTCCACTTGCCCCATCTTTGTATATGTAAATTACTTCTGCTTCATTCTTAGCCCACAACAAATTTTCTTTCTATATAACTTTGAGAAGTGCAGGACATATTAGAAATCTTGATGTTCCTGCTTATTTTAAATGCCAATCCTCAACTAGATTTGTGATTATGACAATGTACACAAATGCACAGCTGATAGTTGATAGAATATACAAATCTGTGTAATTCTTGCTTATTTTTTCACAAAATGAGTGACAGCAATGTTACATTTATTTAATCTTAACTAAGTGTTAAACTACAGTCAGAGCTCATAAAGCATTTGTCTTATCCCTGTATTCCCGTAACAGCCGTGTCATTTATTTTATTTAGTTTGTTTGTCTCTCTATCTACTGAGATAGTATGAAGTTCTACAACCTTATGAAAATACTGAGAAGTATGTATTTTAAATGGTTTAGTATAAAAACAGTAATGGTACATTCATTGTTAAGTATATTTAAAATTTAGTGAAAGAAAATTAGAAAGTTTCTATTAGTTTGGCAAATATTAGAGAGTTATTGTTGTAAAAGTAAGAAAAGTTAGAAATACAGATGATAGTGTGTGTGGCTAGTTGGTGTGCAATTCTTTACTATGATTTTGGTGATGGGTATTCTCATCATAGAGAAAATTAAATGTTTTTAGAGAGGAGTTGTTAATATCCTCTCAAAGCTTTTGTAGTACTTTGTGTGTGAGCATGCAAACGTAAAAAATATATGTAGACAGTTGCAGTTTTAATTAAAATGCGATTTTATTGAGGGAAAATAAAATACACCTCTAATCAAAGGTGACAGGAAGCATTGAATATGTAAAGGTGTCAATAACAGTGACATTTCTCTTTGCCTATCTTTCCCTTCCAGAGCGAATGTCATATTTATAAAGGTATCATTGCTTAGTGTTGCTGTGGGAATACTGTTGATTCCTTCTGTGTGGAGGACTGTTGATTCCATGAGAATGGAATATAACCCTTTGTGAAGAAGAGAAGAGTAGAAGTGCAAGGCTGAGATATCTCACAAAAGCAGAAAAAGTAGTAAAGTCTCTCTTAAAAGTTGTGGTCTGTTGGATCTATGGGGTAGAAGTGATAGAGTGATCCTGGGTTCACCTTTTACAGTTCAAACTGGCACACGTGGTCAAGTTTTAAACAAGACATTCATTACAAAAGATCAGGCAAGAGATATTAAAGGTATAAAAATTTAACTGATTATATATTCAGACTATGGCTATGTAAAGTCTAATATTACATTAGAAATCCAAGTAAGATTGTAGCATCACTTGAATTTCTCTGCTTACATGTTGCAAGGAGAAGAATTTCAATTTTGGATACAGGAAGTGTTGCATCAAATTTATTTTATTTGTATGTTTTCCAGTGTAGAGCATTGAACTCCGTGGACCTTTTTTTAAAGACTTGACACAAGAGAAGTGTCTGATTAAGTGACTTGTCAGAGTCACATAGGCACATAGGCAATGGAGGCTGAGGGACTCAAACCTTGCTCTTAACACAACAAACATAAAGGCATGAGCATTTCAGGATTTGGAGAAAGTGAAAGAAACCTGAAATTTCAAGTTCAGGAATATATAAATCAGTCGCGAGAGAGAAACTTAGGCAGGACAAACGTGAGAGTATACAAAAACTTGGTCCATTGCAGGAAAAAAGGTAAAAATAGGTGAAAGGAGGAACAGCAGCAATTGAGGGAATTTATGAAAGTTCTGCAAAAAATATAAGGTGAAAGGATTCTAGAACAAAGGCTGTCTATTTGGGAATCATTGTAGGAGCAGTCAAAATGTTAGCTGCCTGTCTCAGTCAGCAAAACATTGAGAGGGCAGTGTTTGAACTAGTATTAAAGACTTTTCTGGAATTACTATGAATAACTTTAGACCCAGGAGATACCAATGGAAAATATTTCTCTTAGGATATCTGACTATCTGCAGGGTATTCAACTCCTAATGTTAGCTGAAGAATGAAAAGAGGTTAGTGGCATAGATAACAGAACAGGAAGTTGGAGAAAAGTTGAAATGGCAAAATAAGTCTCCAGGTTTAGGAGAGATCCCAATATAAGTATGGAGAATAGGGCATGAGACCATAGAAAAATTTTGGACCTGCCTGCTTAACACAGTGATGCTTGCCAAACAGGTTCCTCCATCATATAAACTGTATTTGATTAGTGATGATATTGAAGGAGGATAGAGACCCTAAGCTAGGTAGTTCATGTCACCCTAGCTTAATCTTAAAGCATGATTATAAAGTGTTTGAGTATTTTGACAAGAAGGTTAACCTTAATGTTACTTGATTTACTGATCAAAGTGGCTTTATACAGGCTAGAACTGACAATACCATTAAGGGATGAAGAGAGGCCACCATTGTCTTTTTAGATGCTGAAAAAGGCATTTGATAGAGTGACATTTATGAAGCTCAAGTAACTCCCAATGGGCAGAGCCTAAGCCTTTTCACCTAATCAAATTATGTCCTCACATTTCAAACAAATGTTCATATCTCTGGAACCATAAGGAGTGTGAAAGTAGTATAAATGACAAATTCTTCAGCACAAACTATTTTTATAGTGGAAGTATTCTTTTGGTTCTAGGTCTTAAACCAAATTTTGTAAGTCACAATAAATACAGTAACTATTAACATTTGTAATATTTTGTAAACAATTTATGATATCTTAGCAATCACACACATACTGTCAGCAGCAATTTATTAATCTAGTGGAGAGCTTTCATATGATGCTAAAGAGTTCTGTCTGCATTACTTGGTTGTTGAGATATTTAGAAAAATGTGAAAATTATGTCTATATAAATATAAAAACAACAGTTAATATCAATTTACTTGCACTAGACAGAGGTCAAACAATACAGTTGAGCTTGCTGTTGTGTAAACTTTAAGATGAAATCTTTTAAAAACCTTGTAGATAGCATGGTTTTGGAATTATTGATGCAAATATGAACAAGCAATATTTCACGCCTAGGGGCATCAGTAGGCGTTAGCTGCAAATGCATCTGGAGGAGTCACTTGGATGTAATGAGTTGGGATATATCAGGGTGTGGTAGTACAGGTTAAGCTTGTGGCGAAACTTAAAAACATCCAGTTTTACTAGATGCATCAGACAGGGGTGCCCTCTTTTGCCACTTTCATTTGCTCTGTATTGAGAGCCTTTGGCACTTAATCTGAGGTAATCAGAGCTGTAGAGTTATCCATGGTGAAAACTGAATTTAAAAAAGAAGACCTGTATGCAGATGACATTATTCTAACACTATTGAAACCACAGGAGGAACTAGGAAAACTTTTTCAGATACCACACAACTTAAGTGTTAGAATTGAATTTGGATGGCAGACACTTAAGGGGAGATGTCTTTCACACAATCCTTTGTAATGGGTACCATCATATATCTAGCTGTTTGGTTCAAGCAGATTTTTGAGAAATCCATGGAAATCTCATATCCAAAGTATTTACAGTTTATACAAGGGTAACTGTTGAAATGGTAATATATGAGCATAGAGCTTAAACAGAAAATCCAGATATTGCATTGGTATATAATCCTGCATATGTTATGTATGGGCAGTCATTTTGGTCATTTCATGGAAAAGTAGGATTGAGAAAAATCCAACAGTGGCTGAGGGATAATTTTATGGACAGTGGTGAGGCCACAGGTGAAGTGGAGTAGAGTAATTGCAGTCAAAAGAACAAGGGGGCTTGGCAATGCCAGTTTCAGAGTCCTATTTGGAAGCTAGCTATTTAGTTAGATAGCAAGACCAGAAATATCTCCCCAAGTAGAAAGAGATGTTTCAAGTGAAGGCTCTCTAGTTTGGTCAGAAGGATTGCTGGAAAGGAATGCATGGAGTTGAAGTGGAGTAGATCTTTCTCCCCATGTTGAGCTCTTTTTGTAGGGAAATATCAAAGAGATTTGTATGTAAGGGATTAAGGAACAGGAGACAAGAACTGCTTCCTATAGGTGCTAGGATTGAGGACAGGACATTGAAAACAGCAGCTTGATACTGGTGTCGGTGTCTAATAAAAGTTAGGTTCTAGGGAAAAGTTGGTTCTGTGGGATAGTGTTCTACGATGGGAAGAACTTCGTGAGTAATCTGATTTATACCAAGGTCATCCCTTTACATATTTAGCCTTGTAGAATGAAATAATCCAATCAAAACAGTTTTGTATGGTGGGGAAGAGCATTTCAAACTTCATTAAATAGGTAGCGGACCACTGAAAAGTAGGCAGAGTGGAACTTGGAGTAGTGGCTAAGCAGTGCAGAGTAATATGGGGGTGAAGAGGTGACTGCAATGAGGGTAGAATGGAGTCAGATATTGCAACAATACTTAACAGTAGAGGACTGGCAATCGGTCATTGGAGCTCATGGATCTGTTTATTTGGTGAAACGTAAAGAAGTGAGAGAGAGAGTTTTAAGACTGGCTCCAGCATAAGTGACAGGGACTTTCCTGTTTGTCTACTTTTCTCTCTTTTCCTTGAGTCTTTTATGCTGTGGCTTGAAAATATTGTATATAATTTTGCATAGTTTGTCAGATTCTGTCATTGTTGGATTATTTTGTGTGAATTTTCTTTTGTATAAAACTGAACAGCAGATACAATGGAAAGGGGAAGGGAATAATTTATTTTTCATGTTGATTGGTTTAATTTCTCCAAGACTTTGGGTTTCTAATATCATGATGAGAATGAACCCCACTCCTAAATCAATGTATGATTAAAGTTCATGAAATTAGTATTGTTTCAATCTTTGATGTTAGCCAAAAGTGTGTTTTGCAGCACCTGCAATGTTCCCAGAACTGACTCCTCCTGTGATTCATATGGAGTTACATGTGTTGGTAACATATCTAAATACAACTGTAAATTCTTTTTTATGAGACCCATTGCTCTTACTACTATTGGAACTGGGTAACCTTCTTCCACATTGTCCCTGTTTCTGCCTACAAATCATGGTATTTTATGGCTTTGTGTCTCTGTACGCAAGACACTGTAATTCTTGGTTGTAGCAATTTCAATTAGCAATACTACTTTTTGTCTTCTTTTCATGGACTACTGTATCTGGTTTTCTTGCATCTATTTTTTTAACTGTTGGTAATGGCTGATCCCATGTGATATATCATAATTTTCTATAATGTTTTGTGGTTCATGTTTCCAATGCTTTTTAGCTACTTCAATGTTATATATTTTTGGCACATTCATTTGCTGCCTGATTTTTATCTAATTCTTGTTTGATTTCCATTCCTGCTTGACATCAATGCACTTCTGCCAAAGTAAGCAGGGAAGTCATCTTAGTTTTGCTCTCCTCAAGTTTTAAAAATTTCATTATGTTTGAATCTTGTGAGGTCAGCAGATATGTATGCAGCCCTACAATTGCAGAGCCATACATGGATTTTGAGGAGGCCCATACCTCCTTCAGAACGAAAAATATGTATTTATATATCCTGATTTTATAAATCATTTGATAAGCATGAAGCATTTTCATGTTTTCCCATCTAAGTGATACAATGCAATACTTTCTGGGGTCATTCTGTCATCCCAAAATTGTACATTTGAGCAGAAACAGAGCAAACTGGTTTATAGCTTGGACTTTGTTCCTAGATGTCAGGGCTATTTTCAGTATTAATTTTAGTCTTCTAAAATATTCCTTACTAGGTTTTATTTGGATTTGTTCATGTGTTATTGTTGATCCTTTATTAATTCCCAAACATTATACACTTCCTCTTGCTCAAGTTCTTTTATATCAGGTTCCTGTCCCAAACTGATATTTTCTTGGTGCTGCAGCTTTCCTGCTTTAAAGGTTGCTTTTGCAAATTTATCAAGACAAAAGGGTATTATTATATCATCTGAGAAAGTTTTGACCATTTGCAGTTGTGCTTTCAGTTCCTCATCTGATGAACTATATAGTTTTAAATCATCCACAAAAAGATATGCCCTTACACATTGCTGTTTTCTGGGATCCAAATTGTAATCATGACCTAATCTGTTAAGTAGACAGTTCAATGCGTTAAGGGCAAGACAAAAGAACAGGGGAGATAGAGAGTCACCCTGGAATTTCCTCCTTTGAATTTTTATCCCTGGGATAACAATTTGTCCTTTATCATGGCTTAACTGCAGAGTGATTTGCCACTGTTTCATAATCACTGAAATTTAATTGATCAATGTAGAGGGTATCCTATACATTTGGAAGCACTCTTTTATCCATGAATGTGTGATCCTGTCAAATTCTTTTTTTGTAGTCTATCCATGGCATACTTAGATTCTTCCCCTTTTTACAATTCTCTATTATGACTTTATTTAACACAAACAATCCTTTGTTCCATATGACTTTTTTTTCCTTACCATTTTGTTCTATTGCCATGATCGAGTTTTCTTCTAAATGACTATAAGCTCTGTCTGCGTCATCATTATTGGTCTATAGTTTTTAGAATAGCTGGTGGCTTTGCTCTTAAGTAGGAGTACTGTTTTTCCTGTTGTTAATCAAGCTAGCATCTCTTTAGGGTGTGCATATAAATAGTTCTTTCTCATGGCTAAATCTTAATATAAAGATGTTAATACTTTTGGCCAGAAGTAAGATACTGCATCTAGGTCTGGGGTTTTCCATTTAGGAGTTTTTCTTAATTTTGTTTCTGTTTCTCTGGCTGCTACTTCATCCCATTTCATATCTTGTATATTTGAACTTTTTATCCTTTTATTTTTTCTATCCATTCATCATCTTTGTTCTGTTCTACAGGATCTTCACAGAGATTTTTCCAAAATGTGTCCCATTTCTTCTTTTTTATGGTGGTGTTTTATTCCTTTTGCCTTGTTTCCTAATTCTAAAGTGACTTTTGTTGGGTCATCAATATTTTGTACTTTTCCTTTATATTTATCTGCATATCTTCTAAGTTTTTCTGCCTGTGTTGATATCTTTAGCTTACTACTTGTAATAGTGTACAATAGATCCCGGTCTATCCTGATACTGTGCATTGCATTTATCACAACTATCTTTCTGAGTGTTGTGAAGATTGGGTGAAGATAGGTGAAGGCTGTCAGCCTAGCCAGATAGAATTTTGGAAATAATTCTGTCATCTGTGAATATTAATGTAAACCACAGGCTTGTGTCTTAAATGGTAAAAATTGTGTTACATATTGAACTGAAAAAAATGTAACAACAGTGCACTCTGCTGGCAGAAAGCTGAGCAAGTAAAGCATGTTGCGACCCTTTGATCTAAACACGGTGCTGAAATGTCTAAATGAAGATGTTCTTTCTATTGTTTTAACCAAGTGTTAAATTGCTAGATTTAAACATGCAAATATATTTTTATTGCTCTGCTTCCTGACCAGCTGCAAGAATACAAAAGGAGATGTTAAAAATGTAAATGTAGTTCCTGTTAGCCTGGGAACCCAGGGAAGTGTGAAGAATGATGTAAAGTGAACCAGGAATGTGATTTTAAAAACAGAGATAATCAGAAAGCATGAAGCATTTTTGTCTTGACCATCCAACTCATCAGCACGCTGCCTTTGCTCTATATGTAAGTTTGTCTTAGACTTGTGTTTTCCTCTTAGAAACAACTAAAAACTAGAAAGATTAGACTGTGTTTTTCTGTATTGTCAGAACTGTACTACTGAATTATTGTATTTCTCTGTGATCTCTGAACTCTTGACTAGCACTGTGTAGTAAAAAGTATTGTCTTGTATTTTAGTATTTATTATTACATATTTGTATACCTTTCAACTGTGGCTGTTTTGTGTAGAGTTAATTTAAGCTCTAGAGTACATTGCATGTATATAGTGATTACTGTTCAAGTCACTCCAAATAAGCCTTGCTGTTCAGTCGCACTTACCATTTGGATAATAATACTGCACAGTAATAATTGGGCACCCTTTTAAGGGCCTTTGAGTAGGTGATAAATATTAGCTGGGTGGTGACAATGATTTCTACGGTATAGTCTGGGAAAAGGGGCACAGCTAGAAAACCTGTGCCAGCCTTCCTCAGGAGTGTCTGTGTGGTTGTATAAACTCTTCGTAAAGTGCGTGTCAGCTACTTGGGCAGGGACACAAAACACTGGTCGGACAGAGAGGGTGCTGGAGGTTTTGGCTTGCCCACTAGGCTGAGATCTGGACCCTATAGCTGTGCCAGTGGGGAGTCTTATTGGGGACCTGCAGAGCAAGGGAGCGACCAGCCCTAGACCGACTGTGATCTCTGTGTGCTCTTAAGGGAAATTGCTCTTTACTGCGTGTATTTGTTATTCTTTCTTCTTATATGACACACCCTTCACTGGTGTTAGTGGTGAGGATTGAGGCTCCTTGATTGCTGGGCCAGGGCACAGGCATCACAAGTATTTTTGTCGATTTGTTCACTAGTCTGTACTCTTCTAACAGCGACAATTCCTGTCAAATGTTTTAGAATTTTCTCTGTTCAATAGTTCCATGATGGCATTTGATTTCTCTCCTTCCTTTCCCTTACTGCCCTGTGTTTTTGTGGTAAAACTTTATCTGTTACTAATTTGTCTGCACAGTATCCTATTTACTTCTGTTGTATTGTATGAATTTTTATTAACAGTCTTGATTACTGTCTTTATTTGTTTTATCAAACTTCTAACATTTTGGGTCTTATTGACTTTCTGTAGTGTATTTCCTTCTTTGATCTTAATATGTTTATCCATCTCTATTAAATCAAGAAACTCTTCCCTTAGATCATTTTCTTCTAAACTAAGGGCACATTTTACAGAAAGTTCCAGAATATTTTCCTGTGCCATATCCTCTTCACCTTCACCCTGTGTCATCTGTTGCTCTTTCATATGGGAACTCGCTAGCCTATCACTCCACAACATTGACTGCATCAGAGTTGCCACAGCGTAACTCCAACTGAACTTTTGCATTGGTTTCCTACTGAAGGCTCCAAAGTATCTTCATATGGCACCTGGTCAGATACTTTCTGCTCTACTGCTTTCTCCTTAATTTGGCGATTCATTATTCTGTCATACTGCGATGTTATCAGAGTTAGATTTTTCTGCACTAACTCCTTCACTTTGCAAGTAATCCATAACTTCAGTTTCAGTTTCTTTAGCTTCTCCATTACTAATCCTATTTTCTACTTTCCCCCTTGTTTTATGTATTGTAAAATTTTCCATAATTGGATGTCTTTGCTTATATTTCTCTTCAGATATCTTTGGTTTTGCTTTTTTTTTTGTATCGAATAGTTTTGCTTTCTCCTTTGCATAAATGTTTCACCATATTAAATCTCTCTTTTTTTCCAATGTCCATATTTCTTCTTCAAATGTCTCCTGCTCCTCCTGTTTCTCCTTACTTTGGGGACTCATTTTTTCATCATAATGTGATATAACCTGTGTTAGACTTTCTGCACTAAATCCTTAACTTTGCAGGTATTCTATAACTTCAACTTCTATTTTTTTTAACTTCTACTTTACTAATCTTCTGTTTTACGTTTCTCCTTTGTGATCTTATTTTTGGGTTCTTATTGGAACATCGAATATTCAATCGTTCGAATCACTAAAGTTCGACCTTTAATGATTGAACGATTAAATATTCGAATGTTCGTAAAAAATGATAAAAAAAGAAAAAAATAAAGGTTGTAGGCAGGGGGGCAAGCCCCCCACTACACCCCCCCGCTACTTAAATATACCAACTCCGAGATTAAATATACCTTCCCTTTCCTGCACTTAACTACGCTAAAGCTCAGTCTCAGAGTTGGTATATTTAAGTAGGGGGGGTGTGGGGGTGCTTACTTTTGTTTGTTTTGTTTTTTTTTTTATTACATTTTTAAGTTTTAGTACTTTGATCGTATGGTATTTGAAGTACTGAAACATTGATAATGTAATATGTAACCCTTATTTTTTGTATTGTAAAATTTTCCATATCTGGATGCCTTTGCCTGTATTTTTCTTTGAATATCTTTGGAGCTGCTTTTTTCTATTGATTAATTTGGCTTTCTCCTTTGTATAAATATTGCACCATATCCAGTCCCTGTTTCTTTCCCTTGTCCATATTTCTTTTTTATACCTTTCAAAAATCTCTTGATTTCTTTCTTTATATTTTCGCACTTCCTCAGTCACTTCTTTTTCCAAATAGCCCAAGGTTTCTTTGTCTGTATAATATTGTTCAAAAATCTGTTATATTAATGAACACATTTGCATTTAAAGCTTTTGACAGTTTTTCTTGTGCAAGTGTTTTTTTCCTCTGATTTGTCTGTTATACTTTTTGTATATCCTCTGTCTGTAAATCCTGGGCATTTTGTGTAATAGTAACAATGCATAATTTCTTTTTTACCCTCAGTAATCCACTCTGTCATCTTTATGACTCTTTTTTTGGCCTGTCCGTTTTTGTGCTTTTGTGGATTACTATTTCCATCTGCAAAAAGGAGGCCATCCCTGAGCCTGGCCTAAACTCATTATATGAATGTTTCCATGTTTCCATCTCTTGAGAATTCTACACTGTCATTTTTTACAGTCCTTGCAGCAATGCACCTACCAAGACTGGGCACTTTTTTTATCATGGGACTTGTGCACCCAGCTATCTTTTTTTATTTTTTTAACCTACTTCTATTTACGATATATGCTATATAAGATACAGTCGATATATCAGTGTCATCTTGGTGAGATTTTGTAAAAACAGGGTCCACCTTGTGAAGGTACTCACCGAGACTTGAGGATGAATTTATGTTACTGAATGAGGTTGTACATGTAGTATTAGACTGACTTTCAAGTTATGCAAATATAAAAACAATGTAATGCATATCACCTGTTATTTTTTTATTTTACTTTGTATTTTTTTTTTATTTTACTTTGTATTTTTTGAATAAAGTTTGGAAAATTAAAAAAAAAATTGAGTCGGCATCTCAAATGTGCACCACACCAAACTTTTCATGCAGCCCTGGGTGTGGCTAGAATGATTGACAGCATTTATTGCAAGATTTGTCATATACACATGCATGAGCTGTCAGCACTTACTATTTTAGTACTGGGGTTTCCAGCAATTAGTTGTTTTAAACAGCACTGATATAATCGGGTCTAATAAGAAACCTGCATTTATACAGAGCTCCCTGTAAGACTATTTACACACAATTTTTTACTGTAGTCATATAAAATTCCAAGACATCTAATACTTTAATATGTTTAAACCTGCATTCATATCAAACTCTGTGCCTAACACATGTATTTTTACTCTGACATTATGAAGCATGCAGATGATGTATTACATTTTTAAAAAACACTTATTTTATTGGCACAGCATAGAACAGTAAAAGAAATTATCGTTATGAAATCAAGATCTGTATTATTTCTCTTTACATTTCATTGACACAGCATAGCACTAAAGCAAAGCAAATCACTTGTTATTTAACATTTTCTTTGTTTAGCTACTGATCCTCCTGGTACTCCCTAATGTGCGTCATGATGTTGTTGAGGGCATCATCCTGATTTCTGGCATACCGAACATGCCACATGAATTCATCCAGATAGGATTGTATCATGCAAATACATGTACTATTCATTTGTTTGAAACACCTTTTTGCTCTGGACCACATTGCTTCCACGGCATTAGTAGATGCACCCATATAAGGATTGACAAAGTGCTTGGAGTGGTTAGCATTTGTTAAACTTCAGTACGGTGCCTCAGAGTGTTAAATGATACAGGTTTTATTTCATAGCCAAGGTGCTAAATGGCGTGCTATAAGCATATGGCAGTAACTGTGTGTGCTAATAGCAATGTAATTAAGGCTGAAGGATTAAGTACTTTATTTGTAAAAACTTTATTTTTGACCCAGAATTCACCTCATAATTGCTGATACATACTAAAACTTGCTTAAATATTTTTTTACTCAATGAATATAAATGAAGTACTCGGAATTCTCAAAATTAATTTCTAATTGTGTTTTTAATTATGTGCAATATTAGTCTGTCTACCTGCATGTCTGTGATGTAATAGCCAAGTGTTACATGTGTAAATGTCTTTGATAATAGTTTATATGTTGTCTGCACATTGAGTCTGGAGATACGGAATTTCGTTTAGTTTTTGCACTTGTGTGATTTCTGAATTACAATAAAGTTTACTTTGACTAATTAAATGAAATGCCTGAAATTGTGACATAGTGATAAAAATATTTGAAATAATTACAAAAAACATTTAAAACAGTATCCAAATTGCATAAAATCTGCAAAAAGGGAAAATGACTATTTTATTTGCTATGTGCTACTTTTTCACATTAATTAAATCTATATGAAGTATCCGAAGTGTGCTTGTATTGTAAGTGTTTGCAGTAGTACAATACAGTTATTTCGCAAAGTACAGCCGTTTCAAATAATATTTTGCAAAGTACCGTCTTTTAGAGTTTATTGTGCATTTGAATCTTATTAGAAGTACCTGGAGTGAGTACATGTTCATGCATACTTACAAGGGCCATATTTACATTTTGTTTAAGCATAATTTGTTGGCATGGCAGGAGGATTTTGCAGACCAAGTCTGCTTGTGTTTGATAAAATTTCAGAAAATTAGAGAGTGTTTGAGCAAGAGTACGATATTTTCATACAGGCTGCTTTTTCTGACAGATGCACATACAATGGCATTTACTGTGCTTAATTTAGGTGGTTCAGAAGCCATTGAAAGAGAGCGTTGATTTGTGTATGCACCTGTTGTGTATGCAGGGGAGGGGTAAAACTGCCATATAGTGGTACCATCTGAAACGAGTGAAGAGCCTGAGTGTTTAAAAGGTAAATTTAGAGAAATGTGCAACCCCCAGATGAATATTGCAATGGAAAGACACTTATTTTACACAAGGGATCAAAAGCCTGTTGAAACTTTTGCAGCATATATAACTGACTTGAGAAATCAGTCTAAAATGGGGAGATTTGGTGATTTCAGAAATTAGTTGTTAAAAGACAGGCTTGTGTGTGGTATTAAAGATGGTGCAGTGAGAAATATTTTGCTTCAAGACTGTGATTTCACTTTGAATAAGGCCACATATATTTTCCAGATATATGAGCTCACAGAAAAGCACACAAATATGCTTACAAATAAGAAAAGGATGCTTCCAGTGCTAATGTGGATAGTATGCAGCTCGTGGTTAAAATGTTCAGGCCAAAGGCTGTGGCAGCTTCAGTGAAACCCAGAGCCCTTCTATCAAATTCTAGAGCATACTCTGTGAGGCAAATGTGCTCAACGAAGTACAAAGGTGAGTCAGGTAAATCAGAGAATGTGCCCCCACCTAGCCTCATAGTCAGCTATTGTAATTGTGGTGGTAATCATAAGCCTAGAAGAGAAAAGTGCTTAGCTTTTGGTCAGCTGTGCCACAAATGTAAAAAGTGGAATTATTTCAAAAGGTTTTGTAAATCAAAAGAGATCCATTCTTTTATTAAAAAAGAGCATTCAAGGAGACAAGTTAATTAATCAGAAAGCTGCGACCCTCCTTTTTATGTTGATGGTGTATATGTGCTTTGTGAAAGTCAACACAGAAGATTTATGGGCAAAGAATTAAGTATTTTGTACTGTTCAGATTAATGGGAGACCCGTGGAGCTCAAAGTAGATACTGGTTCAAAGTGCAGTGTTTTGTTAGCAGAAATATTTGCTAGAGTAAAAGCTGGTGAGAAGCTTGATTTGGTGAAGTGTGCAAAGGTTGTTGCTTATGATGGCAAAGAAATTCAAACCACGAACTCAGTAGTGCTTTCACATTACTCTGCTGGGAAAAGCCATGACTCGCAAATTTACATAGTCAAGAGACACGTGCAGTCATTATTAGGCCTCAGAGACAGTTTGAAAATGGGACTGCTTTCATTTAATAAGGAAGTCCACCATGTAAGCTTGAAGGATAAGAGCTCAAATTTCACCCAGACTATTTTTCTGACTATGCTGATTCTTTTTGAGGACAAAATAGGCAAACTCCTAGATCTGATGTAGTTAACTTAATTTTATCTGCAACTTGTGTGTATTTGGATTCGTATCGGATCCGAGCCGGCAACTGTTTTTCTAGCATCTGTTCCGAGCTCCTCCCCTTACCCATAATGCACTACCATCTCCTACCTTCCCTCAGATCTCGTTTGCCGCTCCAGTAGTGTGCATCGTGGTCTCCTTCGCTCTGAGCTCAGGGATAGTAAGTTTTATTAATACTTAGTCTCTTTATGTGTCTGAGTTGATTATTTCCCTTCCTTCCCTTTAGTATATTGCATATTCATCAGTTAGTCAAAAAAAAAAAGTTTTTGTTAAACTCGGTAGAGTAAGTTGTTAGGCCTGCCCTTCCCCACCTGTGTTTGTGTGTGGTGTTTTTTAGTAGGTAGTGTTTTTCTGGTGCAGGACCATGGCTGATCAGCCAAAATCTGTGTTCAAGAATTGCACAGAGTATGGCCATAAGCTCTCCCCGGCTGATGGTCACACTCTGTGTGTTATTTGCTTGGGAGTAGTACATTTGTCTACACAATGTGCTGTCTGCACCGGGTTCAATCCTAGGGCCCTCAGGGATTGGAAGGCCAAATTAGTAGCTAAAGGCTTTCTCCCTGCATCCATGCTGGAATCTGCCACGGCCTCGGTATCTAGTGCTCAACCTCCCACCCAGACAGGGTCTCAAACTCCCTCTTCTTCTGGTGCTGGGTCAAGTAAGGAAAAGGGCTGAGAAAGGCACAGAGAGGATAGGGACAAGAGAAAGGACAGACCTCTTGGGGCATTTGCTCTATATTTTCAACATTTGTTTGCATACATGTCTTGAAACACCTGATATCTATTTTAGTTTTTCAGTTGGATCAACCAAGGATTTAATAGCTGATACCACCTACTATCTTGAAAAGGCAGATTCATTCTATTTTTAAATTAGAGTCACGTTTTTTTAAATTGAGATTGATTAGTGATTAGACAGATACTTTTGGCCAAAATTTTTTGAATGTATACAACTATATGGTATTACAGCTAGACGCTAGCAACTGCACAGACAATTTACATTTGTCTGGCTTATTGTGAACCTATTGGATCGATTGTGGATTCATTAGATATCACTATTATGGTTTCTGGGATGGGTCTATTTTTCACCCATTATTTGACCTAGTATTACTCTTTTACATTTTTTCTTTTCTATGATCGCTAACATTTTGACTTGATCATTTTTGGGTCATCCACAGTCCCCTGTTCATGTTATTTAAATATATGAAGAATAACCCTTAAGATGTTCTGACATCTTTAAATTTAGACAGTGGTCCCTTCATCAATCAGGACACACATACCTGGTTTTATACTATTGCTGTTTGACTGCCCAGGGCCTTGACTCCTCTGTGATCCAGTTTGTGATTGGCTTATATAGACACCTTTGATTGAAGCTCTAATAACATTTTGATTAATTTGCTCTGACAATTTCATAACTTGCTCGGTCTGGTTGTATTGTCCTTTTCTCAGTTCAAGCAACTCATGGTCATGGATCTTCAGAAATTATTATCTGGCCTATGCTCTGATAAGGATGATCTGAAGATTTTTGGAACTGGTATTGGTTCAACTGAAATTAATAATTTGGAAACAATTGATCCAGTTGACAGTTGCGAACATTTATTTCAGAAGTTAGGTAAACAAATTAAAATGCTGAGAACAAACATCTGGCACCACAAATTGTTCAAAGCATATCAGGTGCAGAAAATATCCCCTAGGGGATTAAGATGCAAAATCCAACCACTGGTTGGTACACCAGATGATGTTCTGCTTAAGGATTGGCAAACAGCACAACAGGAGGCTGCCATGGCCAGAGTTAATATATTGGCATCATTCTATGAGAGAACTGTACATGCAAATATTTTGGAAGTGGAAAAAACTTGTAACAACCTCAAACAGTTTGAGGAAAATACCAACTTCCATAATTGTCTGAGCAAATTATCAAAGGAGATATCCATTTTGGAAAACAATCTTAAAAGCAAAAAACTTTACAAATTTGCCTGAGATAAGGAGGATTATGAGAGGGGCAGACAATTTGAGCCGCAGAGGGGAGTCAGGTTCGCTCAGGGCACCAGGAATGCTTCCTTTGTACATAAAAAGAGGCCTAGGTCCATTTTGAAAAAGACAGGATTAGGTAACACTACCTCTGGTGAGGAATCCTCCACCACAGACACAGAAATATTGAGTACTGGTGAATCTCCACATGCCAAAAGGGGAAGAACAATTGAGGTCCCTTTAGGGGTAGGAAACATAGGGGTAACAAGTTTAGAAGAGTTATTCATGTCAATAGTGAAATAAATGAACCATGTACCAATGTACTAAATATTTCCAAGCATGTTTTATCTGACGACCAATATTCTTTACTTAATAAAGGTCTTGGTTTTATCCCCGGATTCTTCATTGATGAGAGCTCATTAGTATCTGATACTATAGGTTTTGTAGAAAGATTAACCTCAAATTGTTTTTTAAACAACAGGACAAATCTGATGATACTCAAAGATCATCTGATTTCAGATTTCACAAATCAACATTCAATCCTCCTATGGACAAACATGTTGCTGTTTTTCAGCAGGCTGTAATAAAGGATATACATTTTCAATTTAGTTCAGAGGAGAATATGAGGCACAATCTCTCTAGGAAAGAACAACTAGCTCTAACACAACTCAAAAATAATACAGATATTGTTATTATTCCTGCTGACAAAGGGGGTGCGGTGGTGGTTATGGACACCGATTATTACCGGGATGAAGGTAATAGACAACTATCTAACCATCATCATTACATGAAAATGGATATCGACCCCACACCCAGTTTTCAACGTGAAATTCATGATTTCTTGGAGCAAGCGGTGGAAGCAGGTATTATTTCAGATAAAACCAAAACACATTTGATGGTCAAAGATCCTGCCAAGCAATACCTCTACTTACTACCCAAAATTCACAAATCTGTCCACAAGCCACCTGGTAGACCCATAGTATCTGGCATTGGGTCACTCACTGAACCTTTATCCATCTTTCTCACTGAAAAACTGAAACCACTATTACCACTCATTCGAGCTAGAATCCAGGATACTACTGATTTCCTGCAGATCGTTTCGGAATCTCAATTGGATCCTGAATGGTTAATGTGCACCCTAGATGTAAAGTCCTTATATACCAGTATTCCGCATTGGGCGGGTTTAATGGCCTTGGAGTTTTGGTTAAACAAATCCAATATGTACCCCCCGGGATTGAATACACTACTGGTATGCCTGGCTGAGCACATTCTCACCAAAAATGTGTTCTACTTTCAACAAGATTGTTACTGGCAACTTCAGGGCACGGCCATGGGTGCCTCATTTGCACCCATTTACGCAGATCTCTTCATGGGTTTTATTGAAGAACAGATGATTTATGATCCGATGCACAACATATATTTACCAGAGATTGATATATGGAGAAGATACCTGGACGACTGCTGGTTAGTGTGGAAGGGAGGTAATGACTATCTCAAGGAATTTATTGAGCATCTCAATGGGAACATTTGGGGCATTGAATTCACTGTGGAATATCATCAGAAGGAAATACATTTTTTGGATGTCCATCTATCAAGACAGTCTGACAATACACTTAAAACTTCTGTTCACAGAAAATTCCCGCAATACAATACCCTTCTGCATGCTGACAGTCTCCACCCAAAACATATCATCAAAAATATACCAAAATCTCAGTTTCTACGGATTAAAAGAATATGTTCTTCTGAGGATGATCTCATCACATACCATGAGGACTTGACTAAGAGATTTCTGTCCAGGGGATATTCCCCACAGATTATCAATTCTGCGGCTAACTGGAGCAGCAACAAACCTAGGGATTCCCTTCTACAATATCAAACGGGACGGGGAGATAAAAGTTCTGATACATGTAGATTTATTACCACCTATGGTAGGAATAGCAGAAACTTGATCAATATTATCAACAATCATTGGAACATACTCAATTCACATCCCCTTTTGGAAGGTTACCTGGGGGAACGGTGTTATTTTTCATATAGGAAGGGTAGAACGCTTGGTTCTCACTTTTCACACTATAAAAGAGCAGGCTCTAAGGATGACATTCTCACTCAGAGGACACTTACAAGGGAAAAACTCACAGGTATTTTTCCTTGTGGTCACTGTAGTTTTTGTGGTTACATTTTTAAAACTACCAGCTTTACTAGTAAAAACACTGGACAAATTTATAATATTGAATTCTTTGGCAACTGTAGTTCTGATTGGATAATTTATCTTGCCATATGTACTTGTCAGGCCTTTTATGTTGGACAAACATCTAGGCAGTTCCGTATAAGGATTTCTGAACACTTAGGGGACATCAGAAACCAAAGAATAACTAACGCATTATGCAGACATATAATTAAGCATTCCACTGCCAAATTCTCATTTATCATTATTGATCGTATAACTGGTAACCGATCATTCAAAACAGGGTGGCATGACATTTTGAACAAGAAAGAGAAAAGATGGATCATTAAACTTGAGGGGCTTTTCCCTCCAGGATTGAATGACAAACTATGATCAATGCCTTTTTCCAGCATCCCTCATTCAATAATACATTTTTCATTTTTTATCTCTTTTGAGATACTATTACATTTGGATGACTTTCCCAATCCTATCATGGTAATAATGATGGCTTTCTTTCTCTGCATATCAATCATTATGTTCTTTATTACATGTGTTTAATATATGATAATAACATTTGTAATTTATTTGCACTTATGAACATAAATGAAGTATTAGGAGCTGATAAATACCATCATTATATTTTCCATGTTAACATATTTTATGGTTTTTACCACATTAATGTTTAAACTAACCATTTTTTGGTTTTTGTTAACTACAGGAAGTGATGTCATTCTTTTTTGGATTTATGGAAGCTATTTAAGCAGGTGATTCTTTGAAACTCATGAAATATACTACTGAAGAAAGCCTTGTGCTGAAACCGGTCTTGTTTCAGTTCATTAATAAATATTTAAACTTCAGATCTTCTTTGGTGCTGGCATTTTTTCTTTTGATCAACCTAGCTTGCTTGCCTGGCACCTGCCGTACTTGCTAGCTGTTTCTCTACACAAAGGACAGACCTCGCAAGAGATCCCCGGACAGGGAACTCTTTCTTAGTCCCCCTTCTAAGGCCCTGAGGCCAGTTTCTCCACAACTCCAGTCTCCTCATTTCTCACCGGAGCCATTGGAACATCTTCCTCCCCGTCATTGCACAGACCAGCCAGATCCAGGTTGGTGGCCTCCTCGTGATCAACTCTGAGCTTATCGGACTTGGACATAGAATGATACGGAGATTCATACAGACCCAAATATAGATGGGAGTCTTGCCAGGCCCCTCTCCCTCTGGAGGGGGACCTCCATGCCCTTTTTCTGCCCCATCTCTCCTTTCCCGATCCATGCTTCGGCTTTGGGGCTCTTGGATCCGAGGATTTTCAGCACTGGTAGCTCGGTGCCGACGGTTCCTCCAACCTCGACTCTGACTGTTACCTTAAGTTCCTCTGATCCAACTAATTTGGATCCAAGTGACTCTCGGAGCTGCGGACAGGGAGTCGGACCCGAGGGAATGGATTATTTGGCTCCACCTTTTTTGGATCCGACCCGTTTCCTTGGACCTCAAGCTACCCTTGCTTCGGCTCCGGTCCCCGCTTCGGATCTCGGGAGGGTGTCTTCCTTGCTGGGTGCCAAGGAGGTCCGCTCTCCTTCGGCCTTCGAAGTGGTGGAGAGGGTTCTCTCCCAGGGATCGAGACCCCAGCCCATCCCCTCGGATTCCACCCAGACACCCCTGGATTTGGCAACGACATCCCTTCATCCTGTCTCAGGGACAGCCCGTGCCAGAGGATCCCCAGGTTATTTTCCCTGAGGAACTTCCTGCGACTCACAAATCCTCTTCTGAGAGTCTCACTGAAGAGGATCACCGTAACTGCAAGTGCAAAAGGAGGCACTTGGACTCCTCCGAGTCCCTCACTATGGACTCTGACTTAGATGAAGGAGAAGGTTCCCCCAGGTCACCTCCCGAAGATGTCTCCTTCGGAGAAATCATGGAGATCCTCCACCAGAGGAGAGGTTGGTCAGACCCAAAACTCTTATGTGGATGAGTCATTGTTCCTAGAGGCCTTTGGTACGGATCCATTTACTTCCTGGGTGTCCCCGCCAGCGGACCCCTTGGTGGACCTTATCACCTGTCGGGCATGGAAGGAGCCTGACACCATAGAGCCCATTCCCAAATGCCCTGATAAAATTTTATCTTCCCCTTCCGACAGACAACCTTGGTCAAAAGGAGCCCCAGTTGACGCTATGTTGGTCGCAACAACCACCAAGAAGGAACTAGCACAGGAGAGTTCCTCAGTCCATCCTCCAGACAAGGAGTCCAGGTCAGTGGATAGGTTTGGGAAGCACGTCTATTCCTCAGTGACCTTTTCAATCTGTGCGCTGAACTATTTCGCACATGTGATCCGGATTCAGCGAGACCTTGCATCGGAATTCACTGAGTCGCCCCCAGAGTCTTTATCGCGGCAGGACAAACAGTTGTTCTCTGCAAAAATGTCTACTCAGAAGTCAGTCTCAAACACGTCTATGGGGCTCCTTTCCCATGCCACGGAAGGAGCAGCTAGGGCGGTTTGGACAGGCATAGCCATGAGGCATCATGCCTGGCTCAGGTTGTGTCAGTTCGCGGACCCTTTCAAGGCGTCATTTATTAATGCTCCCTACGATGGTTCTTCGCTTTTTGGGAAGACAGTACGTGACACACTTGTCCAAAGCAAAAAGAATGGGAAGACTTTGTTTGCCATCGGGATCCGCTTCTCTAACCCTCAGCGGTTCTTCTCTAGGAATCAAAGAGGGCAAAAGAAGATGTGGTTCCGAAAATCTCAGTTTTCCAGGGATTCTCAGGACAACTATTCCCCCAGAGGCAGAGGGGGACAGGATCGACGCCGACCCAGTGGTAGAGTAGGTCCCAGGAATTTTGGGTCTAGGGAACCTTTTTCTGATAGACCCGGTCAGCAGCCCTGAGGGGTTGCCCGGCTATCCTACTCTGGAGGCAGTTGGGGGAAGATTGTCCTTACACCCAGTGGCATGGGAGTCCATTACGACAGATCGCTAGGTGTTACAGATTATATCCAGAGGTTATACACTATCCCATTTGTTGTCCCTCCTAATATTTCAAAACCCCTCCCGGATGTTCCACCCGCTCACAGGGAGGCCGCAGCTCTAGAAGTTTCAAAGCTGCTTCTCAAACGAGCCATCGAAAAGGTTCCCCCCGATCAGTCCGGATCAGGCGTCTACTCAAGGTTCTTTTTAGTGCCCAAAAAAATGGGGGACCTCAGGCCCATTCTACACATATCAACGTTGAACCTGTCTGTAGCCAAAAAGAAATTCCGGATGGTCACCCTACAGTCCATTCTACCTTATCTCAGAGAGTGTGACTGGATGTGGTCGTTAGACCTCCAGGATGCTTACTACCACATCAAGATCCACAGAAGCTCCAGGAGGTTTTCGGCGCTTCTGGCTGGGAGCCAGTCATTTTCAGTTCAGAGCCCTACCCTTCTGTCTCACCACAGCCCCCAGGGTGTTCACCAAGGTAATGGCAGTTGTAGAGGCTCACCTGAGGCTTCAGGGTATTCAGGCGTTTCCTTACCTGGACGACTGGCTCTTCATTGCACCCAACAAGCATCACCTTTGTCTGGCCCAAGATTACTTCATTCAGTTGGCAGATCTACTGGGAATTAGTCAATGTTCAGAAATCCCAAATGCAACCAGTACAAGTTTTATACTTCATTGGGGCATGGCTAGACACTTTGCAGATGAAGGTATTCTTAACTCCAGACATGATCTTACACCTTAGGTGCCACATAGCTCAGATAGCAAACTTCAAGTCTCCAAAGGCGAGCAAGGTTCTCCGGGCACTGGGCTCCATGGCTGCCTCAATATCCATTCTCCCTTGTGCGCGCGCCTTCATATGCGGGTTCTTCAATGGACTCTGGCTATTCAATGGTCTTGCCTAGACCTGCCCATGGAATTTCCGATCAGGATCAGTCACGTCTGCAGGACGTCCCATCTTTGGTGGTTAAATTCACCAGAGATATTAGGACAACGCCCCTTCGCATCATCTCCAGTCTAAACCACAGTGACCACGGACGCCTCCCCACTCGGGTGGGGTGGACACTGTTTGGGAAGGACAGTCCAAGGCTCGTGGTCCCAGTCAGAGACCAAAGTTGCACATAAATGGTCTAGAGATGAGGGCAGTGCTTTTAGTGTTGGAAGCCTTTCACACTGTCCTTCCTCTTGGATTGATGACAATTCAGTCAGACAACATGTCAGTTGTCTGGTATATCAACAAGCAGGGGGAAGCCAGATCCTACCCCCTATGTCACGAGGCCATGAGAGTGTGGGAATGGGCAATCTCCACCGGTCGGTTTCTGATAGCAATGCACATCCCGGGGCGCTCCAACATTTTAGCGGACAGATTGAGTTGGGCTATTCTGGTGCCGTATGAGTGGTCTCTGAAACAGTCAGTAGTGGAGGAGAGCTTCCATGCATGGGGTCATCCTTGCTGCGATCTCTTCGCATCTCCTTCCAACCCGAAGTGCAGCGAGTTCTTCGCTCTGATTCCCTCACCAGGGGAAGACACAGAGATGCTCCAGTCCATGCTTGGCCCCCCGGCTTCTGTATGCTTACCCACCATTGCCACTCATTCCGAAGTTTCTTCAGAAAGCTTGCTGACTGCGGTGCAAAGTTATCCTCATTGTCCCATTCTGGTCTCGTCAGGTTTGGTTCCCATTTCTTTGGTCTCATCTCTTAGCTCCTCCATAGGTTCTGGATCCCTGCCCGGATCTAATCTCCCATCCGTCGGGTGCCCGTCCGCCTGACCTGGGCAGTCTCAAGCTGACAGCCTGGTTGCTCCAGTTTCTTTGATTGCCAGGACTCCCGGTCTTTCATCCCCGGTAAAATCCATTCTGGTGGCTTCTCTTAAAGATTCCACTAGGAAACTTTATCGCAGTAAATGGAAGCGTTTTTCCATTTGGGTCTCCCAGAGAAAAATAGATCCCTTTACAGCTCCTGTTCTAGCGGTGTTGGATTTTTTTGTCTGGCATTTTTCAGCAAGGAGCTAGCTCCTCCACAGTGAAAGTACAATTGGCAGCCATTTCTAATTTTCATGTTGGTGAAGACAACATTGCCTTAGCCTCCTCTAGGCTGTGTAAGGCTTTTTTTAAAGGCACTTTTCTGTTGCGTCCTCCTGTCAAGGATTCAGTGCCTCCTTGGGACCTTACCTTTGTCTTACAGGCATTGGTGGCTCCTCCATTCAAACCTGCAGCTTTGGTGGATTTGAAATGTTTGTCCTGGAAGACTGCTTTCCTAGTCGCCATCACATCTGCTAGGAGGGTTTCTGAGCTTCAAGCTCTGTCTGCCATGCCTCCTTATTTGGTCTTCCATAAGGATAGGGTCTCTCTCCATACTAATTTTTCCTTCTTACCCAAAGTGGCATCTGAAGCAAATATAAACCAGACCATTAATCTGCCTGTTTTCTTCCCTAACTTCCAAAATAAAGGTGAATACAAATTTCATTTGTTAGATGTTCATAGACAACTTTGCTTCTATCTTCATAAAACCAAATCATTCCGCAAGACTGGCCAGTTGTTTGTTTCCTTTTCCAAAGCTTTTCTGGGAAAAGCTATTTGTAAAGTTTCTTTGACCAGATGGATCACTCTTTGCATTTCACATGCCTACAAAGCAATTTTATTTCCTCATGGTATTGTTAAAGCTCACTCTACCAGGTCCATGGCGACCTCTGCTGCTTTTTGGTCTAGGGTTCCTTTGGACGACATTTGTGCAGCAGCGACCTGGGCCAATTCACATACCTTCATTTCCCATTACAAATTAGATCTAATTTCTAGGGGTAAAGCATCCTTTGGCTCTGCGGTGCTCAGGAATATCCTTCCATAAGGGCCTCCCAGGATTGGAGTAGCTGGGGACTCTGTCCCACAAGTTGCAGATAAAATGAAGTTAACTACCTAAGATAAAGAATTTATGTACTCACCATAATGTTCCATCTGAGTAGTTATACTTCATAATCATCCAAATGAACCAACAACTAAAATTGAATGTAAGGAACAGGAACCACCTTCAGAAACTGCTCGTACACGAGAGAATGAGTAAAAATCCTTTATTCCACAAGTGCGGTTAAGCGCTTTCAACTGGATACCCCAGGTTCTGAAGAAGACTGGGGTATCCAGTTGAAAGCGCTTAACCGCACTTGTGGAATAAAGGATTTTTACTCATTCTCTCGTGTACGAGCAGTTTCTGAAGGTGGTTCCTGTTCCTTACATTCAATTTTAGTTATACTTCATTTTTCTGCAACCTTCCCTCCGTCCCCTGGACCTTATCATGTTTTTACAGGTTTTGGCTCATTGGACTGAGTTGCTTATGTAATTAGTTGCAGCAAACTCGATCTGAGGGAAGGTAGGAGATGGCAGTGCATTATGGGTAGGGGAGGAGCTCGGAGCTTGGAGCAGATACTAGAAAAAAAGTTGCCGGCTCAGATCTGATATGGATCCGAATACCCACAGGTTGCAGAAAAATGAAGTATAACTACTCAGATGGAACATTATGGTGAGTACATAACTTCTTTTTATGTACGCCATGAAACTAGATTCTGAAGTAAGCCCAGTTATCAGACCAGTATGGAAAGTTCCAGTGGCTATGCAGAACAGAGTCAAGGCTGAGCTAGACAGAATGGTGCAGCTAGGAGTAATTTGTCCAGTAGAAGAATCAACTGAATGGGTATCCTCCATGGTGGTAGCTCATAAGAAAAGCTTAGCTGATACTAGAATATGTATTGATCCACAAGACTTGAACAAAGCACTAAAACGACCTCATCATCCAATGCACACCATTGAAGAAGTTGCTTCTGTTATGCTAAATGCCACTGTTTTTTCTTAGATGCAAAAAGTTCATTTTGACAAATTTTGCTTAATCGTAAATCCTCATTGCTAACCACATTCAGTATACCATTCAGAAGGTACAGATTTCTGATAATGCCATTTGGAATAAATTCTGACAGTGAAGTCTTTCAGCGTGAAATGGAGCACATTTTTTCAGCTATCCATGTGCTATTGTACTAGATGATATTCTTGTAAGAGGTAATGGTGAAGTCAAACATGATAGAAACCTCAAAACAGTTTTGGAAAGAGCTCATGAAGTCAGTGTTTAGCTGAATCCTCAGAAATGCAAATTCAGGCTACGACAAGTTACTTATGTTGGTCATTTGTTTACCAGTTCAGGCTTATGACTGGATCCTTCCAAGAAAATGGCAATTCTTGAGATGCCAGCTCCAGACAATGTCCAAGCCCTACAACTTTTTTTTTTTGGCATGGTCAGCTATCTAGGCAAGTTCATTCCAGACTTGAGCCAACTTTCAGCACTGCTTATAGAGCTGACATGCAAAGCTGCATCTTGGTCTGGTCATAACAATGCCAAAGAGCATTTGATGTCCTGAAACAGAAAATTGCCAGTCCACCTACTTTAAGATACTATGATGTTCACAAACCAGTAACTCTTTCCTGTGATGCTTCTAAGTTTGGTCTTGGTGCAGTCATTCTTCAAGAGGGTAGACCAGTAGCCTATGCGTCAAGCACTTTAACCCAAACTGAAATGCAGTATGCTCAGATAGAGACGGAACTCTTGGCAATTGTGTTTGCATGTTTGAAGTTCTTATGATTATATTTATGGCCAAGCTATTCAAATCAAGATTGACCACCAACCTCTAATCACTATTTTGAGAAAGCCAATGCACACAGCTCCTGCTAGATTGCAATGCATGATGCTCAAATTGCAAAAGTACAGTTTCAATCTTGTTTACACAAAAGGCAGACTTCTTTATCTTCCTGATACCTTATCCCAAATCACTCAGGAAAACCACTGAACAGCATGAAAATGAGAAACCTGATTTCTGAAGTCATGGAAGTGAGAAATTTTTCTTCCATATGTCTTGATGATCTTAGAACTCGCACAGCTTCAGATCCAGTTCTTTAGAAGCATAACCACTTCCTCAGTCAAGGATGGCCTTCAAAACAATCTTGCTTACTAGTAGAAGTGCAGCAGTATTTTTCTTACAGAGACAAGATTTTGTCTGACAATGTTATCATCATGAAAGGTCCAAAAGTGATTGTTCCAAAACACTTGCAACAAGAGTACATTAAGGTCTTGATTCTACCAAAAGAAGAGCAAGAGAATTAGTATTTTGGCCTTCTATTTCAAGAGATATGGAGACAGTACTTTCATTTTGTTCTGCATGTAATAGTGCTAAACAGCATCAACAAAAAAAAGCACTTCGGCCAAGCCAGATTCCCGAACTGCCTTTGTCTACAGTAGCCACAGATATCTTTGAATGGAATGGTCAACATTATTTGGTATTAGTAGATGCTTATTTAAATTTGTCCAAGATTGACCTACTTCCTAACCTAACATCCAGTACTGTCAATAGTAAGTTGAAGAGAGATTTTTCTGTCCATGGTAGTCCACCCAGTTATTTCTGACAATGGTGCACAGTTTACAAGTCAGCAGTTCAAGAAATTTGCTGAAATGTTGGACTTTGTTCATATTACGAGTAGTCTTGAATACCTGAAGTCAAATGGCTTTGCAGAACATGCAGTTCAAAGTGCAAAACAACTGTTAGAGAAATCAGAATCAGAATACCAATGTTTTTCTAAATCTCCTGAATCTTAGAAACATTCTTTGTGATAATCATCTTGGTTCGCCTGCCCAAAGACTTATGTTGAGACAAACCAGAACCACACTACCAATCACTAGCAATTTGTTGGTTACATTTGCTAAGAACAACAAAGTAGTGAGAGCTCAACTCATGAAAAGGCATTTATCCCAGAAGTCATGTTATGATAAGTCCAGCAAACTGCTCAATCTATTACAAGAAGGGGAGATAGTAAGGATGCAGGCGTCCAAAGTTTTTGATCGGATTGGATTTGTGAAAAGTTTGTGTCAAGATTGTACATGGCGGAATCGGAAACATTTATTGCCAGTGTCTGAGCCAGTGTTTACAGCATCCTGCCTGTGATAAAGACTCCAGTTCTCAGAGTGACTTATCCAATGTTCCAATTCCAGAGGACATTCCAGCAGGGTTTCACTTCAGAATCCCGAACTACTGAAATATCGAACTTCAGTAGCTCGAGACCAAAGTGTTGAATCTGCACTTGAGCGAAAGTGCAGAATCCCGAAAGCGGAAATGTCGAATTTGCAGATGTTCTTCATCTCACATTGCTGCAGTCCTTACACTTGGGTAGTCCGCTGTCCTCGGTCGGCCCGAATATCAAAGTATAAGGCTGACGTCGGTCAAGGCGCATTAGACTGACATCAGGACGTCAGGGTACAAATGCGCATGACCGACGTCATATCCTCAGTCTTTTTTGCCGCATGGTCCGATGCAGAAGCAGCGTTGCAAGTGCCGTTGGCGTTCTGAAATTTTTCGAATTCGGAGTTTCAGACCGAGTCAAAGTTGGCTAAGTACCCCGTTGGGGAATATGTTAGGTTATTCTTGCCTCAGTGGTTTACCGGATGTCAGAAAAAGTGAATAACTGTATTTCTTGTGGGAAACAGATACCGCATAGAGATTATCATAATTTGTGTATTCCTTGTTTGGGGCCTGAGCACGACGTCGTTGGGTGTCGCTTTTGTGCTAGGTTCAATAAGCGAACTATTAAGCGAAGGTTAGATTGTGCCAGGTTAGTCTTCGGGAAGCGGTGCAATTATAATATGCCGTCGGATGCTCCGACGCCCGCTTCTTCGAAGAAGCGCAAAGACAAAGCAGCTAAGCCCAGGCAGGAAGAGTCGTCCGTACCGGACGCCGGTTCTTTGGAGGTGTCGGTGGAACCGGGGGTCCCACCGGAGGTTTCTCTGGAGTCCCAGGGGGAGACTTTGTTGTTGCAGGATGTGGCCTCTCAGGAGGCAGGTCAGGCTGAAGGGGCTTCTCAGGTTACTGTACTCCCCTCCCTTCCTAGGGTGGTTAGGCCCTCTCCTTCTGTTTCCAAGGCTTCTCCCAGAGGCAGGCCAGGTTTAGCTTCTGTTGGTGTCACTCCTAGTTCATCAGGATCTGTGCCCAAGAAGCACATGCTTAAAATGGCAGAAGATTTAATTACTTTAATTAGAGGTTCTTTGCCCCTCCTGATAAGAGGCCTAGGGTGGAACCAGAGTTGGGAGTTTTGAGCAGGCTTCGGATGTTTCAGAGTCTTCGGCTGAAGACTTGCAGGAGTATTCTCCTTATTCTGATTCTGATATGGATGATTCTACTCCTTCCGCTTCTCCTCCAGAGGATTTTTCTTTTCAGAGACTCTTCATTCCATGAGGGAACATTTTAAGTGGGAAGGTCAGGACTTCTCTGATTCCAGGAAAAGGCTTAGGGAATTTTTGTTTTTACCCCAGCATAGGCCTTTGGCTATACCTCCTGTTCTGGATGTTGTGGAAGATGTGTTTGCAGAGGCTTCTCTTAATCCTGATTCTTTGCCTCCTGCTCCTGTTAAACCGGATAGGTATTACAGGGTGCCTGAAGCTCATAAATATCTTTTAAGAGTCCTAGAGCGGACCCAGAAACTGTTAGTCAAGGGCCTAAGGGTGTCAAGGCTTCTGTTGTAAAAATCCGATTCCTCCAGATAAAGAGGCCAGGGCTTTGGATAGATGGGGAAAGAAAGTCTATACTTCTTCCACCTTAGCTATGAGGGCTTTGAATTGCCAGTTTCATATGTTGAAATACCAAAACTATCTACTTTCTCAATTGAAGTCTAAGGTAGATGCTCTGGCAGAAGGTATTGCGTGTAAGGAATTACAGGATTTGGTACATGTTTCTGAACAGGTGGGTAAGCATTCTTTGCAATGTGGTTTTGATGCTGTACAGGCCTCGTCTAGGGTGGCTGCTACTGGGTCAGTTCTTCGCAGGCATGCCTGGCTGAGGGATCAGAATTTATCTGACCATGTTAAGACAAGGATTTTAGATGCTCCTTTACAGTCTGATGTGTTTGGTTCACCTGTGGAGGCAGTCTTAAAGAAAATGGAAGACAAGGCTAAGTCTATGCAGACTGTTAAAGATTTTTTGCAGGTTCAGCCTCCGAAGTTTAGTAGGAATTGGCCTACCAAGGGGTGGATGTATCCTTCTTATGATTCCCAGTCTAGGGGTAGATCTAGACGTGGTAGGGGCAGAGCTCAGGGCTCTTTCAGGCCTAGAACAGGGAGTTCACCTGCACAGTCTTCGGGTGAGGGCAGGGGTCAGTCCTTTCGTAAACAGGCCCAATGACCTACCTTTTCAGCTGCCAGAGCCTTCTCGTCTGGCAGCTCCTTTGGGAGGAAGGCTGGCACTTTTCAAGGAATATTGGAGTTTAATTACCCAAGACAGATGGGTATTGGATATCATACACCAAGGTTACAAGTTTTATTTCCATACCTTGCCTCCTTTCAAAGGCATGCCAGACGTTCCTCCTCAACAAAGAATAGAGGCTCACAAATAAATTTCTCTGCTACTTCAAATAGGGGCCATACAGCCGGTCCCTCTGCCAGAAGTGGGCCTAGGATTCTATTCTCGCCTGTTCCTAGTACCAAAGAAGGGGAACACGTGGAGACCAATTTTGGATTTATCTATCCTCAACACTTATCTGGACATTCCCAAGTTCAAAATGTTGACGTTACAACAGCTTTTACCTCTGCTGGGCAAAGATCACTGGATGGTAACTCTGGATCTCAAGGAGGCTTACCTTCATGTTCCTATCAGACTAAGTTGCAGGAAGTATCTGCGTTTTCGGGCTGGGACTTCTCAGTATCAGTTCTCTGCATTGCCCTTTGGCTTATCTACTGCGCCCAGAGTGTTCACAAAAGTTCTGGCTCCAGTGATAGCTTTCTTCAGGCTAAAAGGAATACAGATTTATCCTTATTTGGACGATTGCCTGATTCTGGCTCAAGGAAGGGACAAACTTCTTCATCATTTGCAATATGTGATAGCAGTGCTAAGATGCCTGGGGTATTCTGTGAACGAAATAAAGTCCAGTCTAGTACCCTCTCAGGACATGTGCTTTCTGGGTGTCAGACTGAATACAGCATCCCAGATGGCCTTTTTGACCCCGGACAAACAAAAGAATCTTTCACTTTACTTCCATCAATTGTCTCATCAGTCCAGGCTGACTGCAAGGACAGTCCTTCAAGCCTTGGGGTTCATGGCATCTTGTATTCTGGTGCTTCCCAATGCCAAACTGCATATGAGGAAGTTACAATGGTATCTCAAAAATGTATGGACACAGCACTGCCAGGATATGGACACTGTCATTCAGATAATACCTTGCATTCAAAAGGAATTTTTGTGGTGGGCTCAGGAATGTCACCTAAACAAGGGACTCTCTGTGACCCGGCCAGAGGCGAGTCAGATTCTAACGACAGATGCCTCAGACAAAGCTTGGGGAGCTCATCTAAATGGAAAGTGGATACAAGACACGGGGCCTGCCAGACTACAACATCTACATATCAACCTGAAGGAGATGTTAGCAGTCCAATTTGCATTAATAGCTTTCAAGGATTTACTTCTCCCAGGGCAGGTGTTGATTCTAACAGACAACACAACTGTCATGTGGTACATCAACAAGCAAGGGGGAACACATTCTTATCCTCTATGCAGGCAAGCAATGATTTTGTGGGAGACTGCTCTCAGTTTACAGCTAAATCTTCAGGCAAGGTTTCTGCCGGGAGCACAGAACTCCTTAGCAGATGTGTTGAGCAGACGAATAATGGATCCCCACGAGTGGAAATTGGATCCTCATGTATTTCAGAAATTGACAGTGTCATGGGGAACTCCAGACATAGATCTGTTCGCTTCTCCACTAAACTACCAACTGCCAAAGTTTTGCACAAAAAGGTTTCATCCCACAGCCTGGAAAGTGGATGCTCTCTCTTTCAATTGGAGCAATCTTCATGTGTATGCCTTTCCACCTCTGCCTCTCCTCCCAAAGGTACTCCTAAAGGTCAGACAGGACAAGCCAAGGATGATTTTAATAGCTCCAGATTGGCCTCGACAGCACTGGTACCCTTTACTGAGAAGTCTGGTACGGGAGCCTCCATGGCCTTTGCCTTCGATTCCACACCTGCTGTCTCAGGAGAACAGTCATTTACTCAATATCAAACTTCACTCTCTTCACCTAACAGCCTGGCATATTCTGTTTTGAACCCTGGAGGGTCTCAACTTCCACAGCGAGTTTTGAATGTTATTTTGGAAGCCAGAAGGCCTAGTACAAGGAAAGTGTACGCAGATAAATGGAAGAGATTTTTATTTTGGAGTGCAGCAAAGGAATTTGATGTTTCTGAGCCTAATTTAAGTGTGGCTCTTCAATATCTTACTGAGTTACTGGACAAAGGTTTGTCCTTCTCTTCTATTAAGGTTCATGCTGCAGCAATTTCTGCTCACTATGACTGTGACCCACCATTGTTTTCTCATCCTTTGTTCAAGCAATTTCTTAGAGGGGCAAAGAATATAAGACCCCCACGTAGAGCTCCTACTCCTGCTTGGGATCTCAATTTTGTGTTGGAGAAACTCACTCTACAACCTTTTGAGCCTGCAGCTTCTGCCGAGTTGAAATATTTATCATGGAAGACTGCTTTTTTGTTGGCCATTACCTCTGCAAGAAGGGTTTCTGAATTACAGGCCCTTATGGCAGTTGAGCCTTTCTTAATTTTCCATAAGGATAGGGTATCTTTGTACTAATCCTTCCTTTATGCCTAAAGTGGTTTCTAGTGTGGCTTTAAACCAAACTATTCATTTGCCTACTTTTTATGCAAATCCCCAAAATAAAGGGGAAAAGATTTTGCACACTTTAGATGTACACAGGCAGTTGCGATATTATTTGAGCAGAACTAAAGGGTTCAGGCAGTCTCAGCAGTTATTTGTTTCTTTTGCTTTGAGTTCTCAGGGCAAGCCTGTGTCAAAACAAACTATTTCTAAGTGGATTGGGTTTTGCATTGCTTTCTGTTATTCCCATCATGGTAAGGAGATTCCAGCTGGGATTAGGCCTCATTCCACTAGGGCTACTGCCACTTGACAGCTTTTTTAAGGGGGGTGGCAACTAAAGATATTTTGGAGGCAGCTACTTGGAGTTCAGTGCATACTTTCTCTAAGCATTATCATCTTCCACTTTACTCTAAATCTAGGGCTGGTTTTGCCACTGCTATTTTACAGGGCATTTTGGCAGCTCCTGCTGCATTATAGTTTTGCCATCCTCCCTTACCTCTGCTTTGGGATTCTACCCAAGTGTAAGGACTGCAGCAATGTGAGATGAAGAACATAGTACAGTTTTGTACCTACCATAAATGTAGATGTTCGAAGATCCACATTGCTGCAGTCCAATTTACCCTCCCTCCTTCCCCTCTGTAGTTAGAGGCGGTTGTGTGGGTTGGGTTGTAAATATTGTGTTTATTGTATATATTGTACATATTATTAGTGCAAGGGTGGTGGACTGGTTGGTTGCTGTCTTTTGGTTTTGACCTTTCTTTTTGGGTCTTCTGACATCTGGGGCAAGAAAAGACTGAGGATATGACGTCGGTCATGCGCATTTGTACCCTGACGTCCTGATGTCAGTCTAATGCGCCTTGACCGACGTCAGCCTTATACTTTGATATTCGGGCCGACCGAGGACAGCGGACTACCCAAGTGTAAGGACTGCAGCAATGTGGATCTTCGAACATCTACATTTATGGTAGGTACAAAACTGTAGTTTTTGTAGGTGCGTTTCGTGACATGGGCTTCCCTGTGTTTGTTATGTGCGGTCTGGTATGTGGATGTAGCTGGAGATTCAGGTAAGCAATGTTTTACTAGGGGTTTTTGGTAGGGATTTTAGTGTGTGTGTGTGTGTGTGTGTGTGTGTGTGTGTGTGTGTGTGTGTGTGTGTGTGTTTGGAGTTTTGAGGTGTGGGTTAGGGTAGGTAAGATTGAGAGTGTTGAGAGTGGTAGTATTTATACTTATGTGATGTGTGTTTCTGCAAGGGGAGTGTAGAATGTGTAGTGATGGTTTTTGTGTGTTTGTGTTTTTAGTGCGACCTCAGCGTTAGTATATATAAGTAGCGGGGGTGTGGGGGGGGTGCAGGAGGGCTAGCTCCCCTACTTATATGTAGGGTCTGTACGTGTGTTTGTTTTGTTGTGTTTGTAGTGTTGGGAGGAAGGTGTATGTATGCTTGTTTGTGTGTGGAGTGTGTATGTGCAGCAGCACTTTTGGGGTTTCGGGTTTTTGAGTTTTTGGCTTTACAGTCTCGAGATACTGAATTTCGATATTTCAGTATTTTGGGATTGGAAAGTGAAACCTTCAGCAGATATCCCTGTTTCTGAGAATATCCCCGAGAGTCCTAAAACAGAACATTCACCTGTGACTGTCTCTGTTGGTAAACCCAGTCCTTACTATAATATTACAAGATCAGGTCACATTTCCAGACCTAGTTCTAGATACATGGCAACCTGGGCATAAATGTAGTTTTATTGTTTGTATAAATTGCATGCCTGTTCAAATATCATTATCATTGCATGACAACTCAATAAAGAGGGAGGATGTAGATCAGAGTATGCGATATACCTTTAAGAAGCTTTCCAGTCAGCAGGCATGTGCATATAAATACTGAGCACGTGCAAGCAAGAGTGCCATTTTGAGTGAGCAGTCAAGATGCAAGCATGCGTGTGTAAGTTAGTCAGTCAAAGTTTAATGTTCCTGCTATCTATCCTGATGTGTTTGTATACAATAAAGTACTTAAACGAACAGCCAAGCCTCATTGTCTTATTCAGGTATACAAGACGAGTGACACTTTTCTTGCATGGTCTGAAATTCAGTTGGTTCATGTGGCAATTCTGCTGAACTTCAGGATTTAGTAAGCTTGTTATGGTCTACTTTCTTCAGTTATATTTCTGATAATTACAATGCAGCAGAACAGTGCAAAACACTGTCAGCTGGATCAAATAGTAAAAATATTGATCTGACAAAATAGGAAATATCAGATTCCATTCACAGAACTCTGAGACCTTTGAGGAAGATGTAACAGGGGCCCAACATCCACCCTGTGGTGACAAACAGGTTGTACAATAGAATAAAATATCATATGTTTAGAAAGTGTTATGAATGTACAAAATGAAAAATTAAACCAAATGATTAAGGGTGCCCAACAATAATGCACTGTTTAATGTTAGGGAAAGCAGTTTAAATTACTTTGTACTGTAAGATAATTGAACTGTGTTAAGCAATTATGATGAAATAGCTTACATTTTTCCCACAGCTGTTTTGTTCACGTTTTAAAATGAGTACTGGGTAGGACAGCAAAGCAAGTGTGTGTCTAGAGGTTTATATTTTGCACTTGGACCTCATTTATTTATTTATGTATAAACTGGGTTGGTGAAGAGGTCTATTGATCCTTTTCTGTCATGTCTCAAAGGCTCAGAGGGCACAAAATGTGCAGCAAGGTAAAATGTATATATAGCAGAGGCACATACACTGAAGTAAAGTAGTCATACACAGGCATTACAGCATTTACATTATTTGTATCATTCACATAGTGGAGAGGTTCTGGTGATAGGTATTCAGTTTACATACAGAGATTGGAGACTTTCTGTTGGTAGGTATTCAATTTATATACTGTACAGAGACTGGAGATGCTCTATATATGTAAGCATTCAGTTTACAGATGAAGCATGATGGTGAAGCGATGTAGCTAAAAGATACTTTTTTCAAGTTAATGAAGAAAAACATAAATGGGGGCTGTGTTTTCGAAAGAACTATGCCATATGAGCAGGACAGACTTTTAATAAAATTAGTCTTCATATCTTCTGTCAGAGTAAAATCAGGAATCACACACATACTTATGAAATCATCCTCTCTGATTATAACCTCAAGTTTATACAGTTCACCCCTGTGTGTGTGTGTGTCCATGTTATATAAGTTAATTATAAATAATTATAATTTTGATGCAAAATTCTGGAACTTTTTAGATAGTTTTTGTCTTTCGGCTTTTCCCAGTTAGGGGTCGCCACAGTGGAACTCTGGTCCGCTAATGATTGGCAGTAGATTTTGACGAACGCCGAGATGCCAGCTTGATGTTCAACCTTCAACGAAGGCATGCCCATTTACGCATGTCTTTCAAACACCCACCCAACCGCGGGGAGGACATGCAGACTCCCCACACTCCAGCCGAGAATCGAATGGGAGAACCTCTTGCTGTGAGGCAACAACGTTACCGCTGCACCACCGCGGATGTCGAACTTTTTAGATAATAATGGATTGAATAAAAATTTGTTACAAGTTTGCCTAACTGATTTAAGCTTGTACTGGAAAGTTTTATCTGGATATCTATACAGATAATGTTTGTTACTCCTTATAAAATCTCTTAAGTTTAGTAAAATGACTTATTCAGTCTTTTGGAAATGTAGTAAAGATGTAAAAGCTGATTGGACACACATTTATGGACTGTGAAACTTTGAATATATATTGGGAAGAGAGAGGCATCTTTTTTAAGGTGTTATGGTCTGATAATTATTCTTTAACTAGGTCAGTAATACTAATGAATGTTCCACTTCCTGTATCTGTAAAAGCCAAAGAGCAAAAAAATGTTTTTGACACTCCATTGCTAGAAAAGTTATTACAAAAAATTGAAAATCAAACTCAGTTCCTATGTTCAAAGAATTTTTAAACTTAACAGTAGTGCAATGTAACACTTTTGAAAAAGAAGTGATCGGAATAATATCTATAAATCATACTAAGACTTTTAGTGTTTGGAATAACCTTGGAATGTTGCTATTGAAATACCAAGACTTTTAGTGTATTAATTGTAGAAGATTACCTTGATGATTCAATGCATTCCTATCATTGTGTAACAATATGTCCTTTTGAATTTATTCCTTTTTGCGTAGATATTGTAAATAGTCTTTAAAAAAATAAAGCACATATACTAAAATTCTGTTATTAGAATCCTTTAACTTATGACTGTGCAGTGATGTTTATTATAATTCTTTTTATGTTATTTAGTAACTTATTTTTATAAGTCATTTGTGTTTGAAGACTGGACAATAAATAACACATTTAGATTAGTTAAAATTTTTATCCCCACATCAATGAATTTTTACACTATGGCTTACTTGGTGTATGTGTGGCTACACTACTTGTAAGTGGCAGTGATCTCATTTGTGCTGCTTGCCTTCACACAGTACTATTAAAATTTTTGGATGAAGGAGGGGGGGCAAGAACTACCTCCTCTTGTTAAGAGTGATGCAGCCCTCCCTGCCTCCACAACATAGTTCTCCGCATACGGATATTGAAAATCTGGGCAAAGGCAATTGAAGTACAGCTAACCAAAAATTTTAACAGTTACTAAACATGAAATTTGCAAACCCAGTAACATAAATCCACCATTTCCAGTACAATTGTGTAGTACTTCCGCTCAAAACACAAGTTTAAAAAATGGCAACCATTTGAAATATCAGGATCTACTTCAGCGAGTGCTGAAATACTGACCCTCAATGGCCGAAGAAATAAACCTGCATGTAGTAAGTCCGAGATAGCAATTTCTGTGAAAATTCCTGTTTTCCCAGTGTATGACAGTCTCAGAGATAGTATAAGTTTGAGAGTGTGGTGGGGGACTCCCACCCCCCTACACACACATCAAAGGTTCAGGGAGGGCATGCCTGCCTGCAAAAAATAAGTTTAAAGGAGAAGAGCGATGTTCGCTCTTCTCATGCATTTTTTTGTCTTTTTGTGGGGGGGGGATTAGTTGTCACTCAACAACATTACAAATGCAGAAATTTCAGGCGGGATCATTAGAAACAAAGTGACAAAATGATGCAACAAATTTGAATTTTATCACATGATCATTTCTCTGTGCGGTCTCTCTTTTTTTTCCAATTTAACTGCTGTAACACTCCAAAAAGAAAATTCAGAGTATTTTCACCAATGAAGAAATCCACAAAAAGTTTACAAAAATCCATAAATACTTATTTATCTGCAAGACAATTAGTTATAGTGGTGGAGTATGACAAGGGTCCATCCTTCAGCTGAGATCCAGAGGGGCAGAGACCCTCCAAGAATAATAAGTTTCTTTGCAGGTTTCATAATTTATCACCATGTTGTCAAGAAATGTCTGTATAGTGCATGTATTCTTTAATGTATATAGATTAATGACCTACATGCAACTCATTAGTTTTTCACAGCGGCATTTGTCTATCCGCCATGTGTCCCCTGCTAAGCACAAACTTTTATTTTTTTCTTATGACCATGCTCTGTGTCCCCTCCTAAGTCACAAACCTTTATTTTTTTCTTATGACCATGCTCTGACAAGTGTCCCCTCCTAAGTCACAAACCTTTATTTTTTTCTTATGAACATGCTCTGACAAGTGTCCCCTCCTAAGTCACAAACCTTTATTTTTTTCTTATGACCATGCTCTGTGTCCCCTCCTAAGACACAAACCTTTACTTTTTTCTTATGACCATGCTCTGACAAGTGTGCCTTCCTAAGTCACAAACCTTTATTTTTTATGACCATGCTCCAACAAGTGTCCCCTGCTAAGTCACAGACCTTTATTTTTTATGACCATGCTCTGACAAGTGTCCCTTGCTAAGTCACAAACCTTTATTTTTTTATGAACATGCTCTGACAAGTGTCCCCTCCTAAGTCACAAACCTTTATTTTTTTCTTATGACCATGCTCTGTGTCCCCTCCTAAGACACAAACCTTTACTTTTTTCTTATGACCATGCTCTGACAAGTGTCCCTTCCTAAGTCACAAACCTTTATTTTTTCGTATGACCATGCTCTGACAAGTGTCCCCTCCTAAGTCACAAATCTTTATTTTTTTCTTATGAACATGCTCTGACAAGTGTCCCCTCCTAAGTCACAAACCTTTATTTTTTTCTTATGACCATGCTCTGTGTCCCCTCCTAAGACACAAACCTTTACTTTTTTCTTATGACCATGCTCTGACAAGTGTCCCTTCCTAAGTCACAATCCTTTATTTTTTCGTATGATCATGCTCTGACAAGTGTCCCCTCCCAAGTCACAAATCTTTATTTTTTTCTTATGACCATGCTCTGACAAGTGTCCCCTCCTAAGTCACAAACCTTTACTTTTTATGATGCTCTGACAAGTGTCCCCTCCTAAGTCACAAACCTTTATTTTTTATGACCATGCTCCAACAAGTGTCCCCTGCTAAGTCACAAACCTTTATTTTCTTTCTTATGACCATGCTCTGACAAGTGTCCCCTGCTAAGTCACAAACCTTTATTTTTTTCTTATGTAGTGGTAAATACATCTACTAAATTTTACACTATATGAGTTAATTTATTTCTTCATGAAGATCGAAATAGATCTTTAAGCAGCCTAGACCTATTCAGACAGAGCAGAGACTTTACACTTACTGAAATAAGAAAAGCACATGACACAGAATTACAAGAAATGTAGAAAAACAGTGTTTAAACTGCCATAGGCTGAGGCGGAAGTTCTTAAAGGTGGTTAGATTTTTAAAGGTGACAAATTGTTATAAAAGTGGAACAACTTTGACATGATTCTAGTTGTTTATTAGCAGCTTTAGTCACAAAAACTAGCTGTTTCCTTGTACTGTATGCTTTTCGTGAAATGCTGTTGAATATCTTTGTCATTATTTTCCTTGTAAGGCAGACTGGAATTACCAGAAGACATTACTAAATATAGCTCTTAGAAGGTTACTACAATAACAGGTTTTTCATTAGCATGAGTTTTCTGAAGGATTTAGTCTGAAAGTTAACCTAAAATGTCTGTTATTATTTGGTGACTGCAGTCTTCAGTGATTTGCCAGAAATCACAAATTTCATTTGGAACAGACCAAAACTATGAGGCAAAATCAAAGGCATTCTATGAAGAAATAGACAGCTAAAATGTACACTCTATACAGAAAAGCATTCTTATGAGCTTTAAGTGAGATGACACACTACATAAAAAATTGCACATTTGCTGCATGGAAAGGAGGTTCACCCCCTACCCCGAAAAGGCAAACTGCAGCATATTTACAACTTATCGTTTGCAACCTGGAAGGGAAAAGAAAGCCAAAACTGTATATTAATATTCCATAATGCCCTACTTACAAACACAATGTAGTGAAGAGCCTGTCAGTACACTAGCATACTTTGGCATCAGCATTCCTGCCTGGGAACTTAGTTATACATGGCCGTACTGATGGGAGCCTGAGAATGAGTGGTACACTGACCGGACACCACAATGTTTTGTTTGTAATTGTACAAAAAAAGTCTGTGTTCTACTGCATACAAAGAACAAGGATTATGTCAGCTAGCTATTGCTGTGCAGTTATTAACTCACCTCCCATGTGCAGTTGTTTTTTTTTTATCTATATATAAAAAAATCTGGCTTTCTCATTAACTGTCTGGGATGATGTACTCCATTAAATAAAGTAAAATAAAAGCTATCACTTACTTCAGTCATACATCCACCCCCCCAGCTGTTTCACTATTGTATGATAAGATATTCTACAGTACTAAATAATTTCGGACCACAGTTAATCTTCAAATTCTGTGGCCTATGGCAGCAAAATAAGTCAGAAGTTAAAATACTAGTACAGTTTTTTTTTTACTATACTCTATAAGCATATTGTGTTTAATTTAGACCGTGTGTAGGCTTATAGTAAGATGCAAACACTTGCTATATATCCCTGTTTGTATTCGATTATAAATCTGCTACTCACATACTTCTGTAAATGGGAGGGTCAAAATTAGTACGTACTGGAAAAAATAGTATGCATTGTTCAGCCTGATGTATAGTTATTTCCCTAATAATAATAATAATGTGTTTTATCTTGGTAGTGTTGCATAAAACCTGACAAATACTTCTGTGCTGTGCACATTTAAACTGTAGTGATGCTTGTATAACAACTACGTGCCTTTCATTCTTATTTTACGGATTGCTGACTGAGCCTGGGCCATGTCTAAAAACAACTTTCATGCCAGCCTTTGTGGTAAATGTAAGAACAAGCAGTGAAAGAACGTTCACAAGTTAATTCTGTTAGTCTTGGGAAAAGGGGAAGACATGTGCAAATAAGTGTATCTTCCATGACCGTAGCTTGAACCACCGCCACAGATGTTACATAAGGGGTAAGGTCAAAATAGATACCTAAGGTTTATATAATGCTCTTGGTCTATTTAAATGCAAATACTTCAGCAAGATGATGGAGAAAAGGCAGTCTCTTAGCCACTTCCTCTCCACTGGAGTACACAGCCAAGTAAACCTTATTATTATGGTATAACAATACAGTGACGGGCTAGGTTAGGGGTGGGGTGGGGAATACTACTGACTGCTTACTTTGGGGAACCAATAAGTGATATTACCACAGCTTTCCTTCATAAACCAAGTAAACTAAAGGAGGTTATCCAACATGCCAGTCACACTTCTGCTGTTCCAAACTGAAATTATATGATCCTGTGGAGAAATGTCTTGCCTCCTAAGTCTGGTCTGATAAAATTAAGAAAGTACTTGTCATGGAAGAATCCAACACTTCTGCACTGACTTGAATGACTCACTCGCACCACGGTATATTTTAAATGTGTGATAAATAAAAGGAAGAAATGATCCCTCTGAATAATATCATCCTGCTTTTATAAGCTATTTTATAAAAAGCTACTGTATTAAGTGCAATGACAACTTATGTCTCCTTTACTTAAACTCACAAATCAGTAATTTAGTTTTCCCAATCCTTCTAGCCTACACCACTGAACATTATAACCAGAACAGCATTCCGTTTTAGTGCTGTTAGCTCCAGACATCTACTGGAAGCTTTGGAAGAATGGGGTACCACTAAAAGCCCGGTCAATTCAATCCTGATGTCTTTGGTCATCTGGACCACTTCTTACTAAACATCTTACACACACTATATATAAATCACTGTTACAGCTGCAATTATCCCATAGAGCTGAAAACATTTCCCGATAATACCAATTCCAAATACTAACCATCCCTGGGCAGTCTCTTATTAATTGTAACTCAGGAAAAAGCTAGAATAGTCACAAACCTACCTCCAAAAAAAGCAAATTGCCCTTTACTGCTACCCTAAAAACTTCTGGAAAAAGTTAAAACAACTAAGAGGATCTGTCATCTTCTTTCGGCTTTTCCCGGTTAGGGGTCGTCACAGCGGATCACCTGTCTGCTCATGATTGGTAGTGGAGTTTTACAGTGCCGAGTTGCCAGCCCGGCGCCCAAACTTCCACAGAAGGCACACACACACACTCACACCTAGGGCCAGTTTAGAGTGCCCAATCCACCTACTGCATGTCTTTGGGATGTGGGAGGAAACCGGAGCACCCAGAGGAAACTCATGCAACCACAGGGAGGACATGCAGACTCCGCACAGAAGGCACCCCAGCTGAGGATCGAACCGGAGAACCTCTTGCTGTGAGGTGACAATGCTAACCACTGCACCACCATGGCCACCCAACTAAGAGGATCTGTAACTGATCTAAATAACAATATCCATTCAAACCACTTAAAAGATGCAAACAGCTTGGCCGCATAACATAGAAACTTCCTCATCACATCTGTTGCAAACATTTCCCTAGCAGCAAAGAGTCTCCTAGTAATATTTGCCTTTAACGTCTAACAGAGCAGCACTCCCTAAAATCAGCTTTGGGGAGATTTCTTGGAAAGAAACCAAAGAACTTCTACAGAAGTGAAATACCACTTTTGGTATTAAGTCCAGTAAACATCCCCCCACCCTTCTAAGAATAGCAGCTGCTAGTACAGTGAAGCCCCCCCCCCCAACACACACGTACAATCTCTCCTTAACCTCTGGCCCTAACACACACGTACAATCTCTCTTTAACCTTTGGCCCTAACACACACGTACAATCTCTCCTTAACCTCTTGCCCTAACACACATGTACAATCTCTCTCTAACCTCTGGCCCTAACACACACGTACAATCTCTTCTTAACCTCTGGCACATTTCCAAAGCCCCTTAAACATGCTGCTTTACTCCCTCTCCTGAAAGTAAAAAATACTAAGGTTGCAAAGATTATCCTTTGTCCTTTAAGAGGAATCTTATGAAACACTCTTCTACAAAACAACTCTTTGATTATATCTACAAATATGGATTGTTGTGTGATGCTCTGTGACTGCCCCCTGTAAAGTTATCGATGTACATTACAATATGAATGATGGTCTAGTAAATTGGAATGGTGTTTGTGGATATGATGAGCATTTGAAACTGTAAATCGCACCCTCAAACTTGGAAAAATCCTCTTTGAGAACAATACTTTGAAATGGTTCCAAAGTTTTCTTATAGACCAAACCTTTCAAGTGTACTTCATTTAGGTATTTTCTGAGACAGGGACACTAAATATTGGTGTAGCTCAAGGTACAGTGTTTGGCCCACTACTATTTCCCATTTAAATTATATAACACATGCTCTTCCCTCCCTGAAAATAACTGTATTGGCAGACAACCCCTTTTAACTGGATCAGATGCTCCCACTATTGAGTTACTAACAGACTACAAGCTGCGTTTTCAGAACTTTGCTGTTGGACCGATATTAAACTACTTGAAAACCTCCAAAAATCTGTCTCTCTGCTATTTTCCACACCTCAAAAATACATAACCTTCTATCAAATCTACTAAGAGACACTATGAAAAAACCCTTTCCTCATGTCACAGAGCAGATACCTTGGTATAACACTCACTCCTGTTTGACTTTTACCCAGCACATTGGTAAAACCATCACTTTCACAAACTCTTCTACAAGACATCAAACTTACCATCACCCAAAGCCTGAAGGACAATAGGAAGAAACATCCTCATCCAAAACTAAAATGTGCCTTACCTTTGATAGCCCTACAGCTGGGGATAAATACTCTCAACCACAAGTGATAGAAGACAAGATATGCAGATTTGCACTCCTGGTAGACCTGTATACAACCATCCGCAAGTCTTTTTTTCCCATATTTGCAGGATCTATATTAAATCATTGAACACTTAGAAAAGCGAACGATGATTTATCGACCCCATGTAAGTGAAAGCTTACAAACTCTAATGCTTAGAACAGCAATTTTTTTCCCCCAGGGGAAAAAAGTCGCTGTTCCAAAAAAAAGATATACTCAAAACAGAACATAAAGTGGGGGGCTTAGCACCCCACACCCTCGACGTGGGGGGCTGTGCCCCCCCACTCCCTACTTAAATATGCCAACTCCGAGATCGCACAACAGTGATGAAAACGGCAAAGCATGGAAAAAATTTGCTTATATGCCGCTTCGTCATTTTGCCTTTTCATGTTTTCAAGTTTGACCAAGATGCATTCGAAAGAATGCGTCTTCAGTCATCTAATAGGAACCCTATTTGCACATGGGACCTGGGTGTCACTTCAACACTGACAATCGTCTAGAGATGAGGTTCACTGTAATCTTGTTGAGAAATGTAACTGCTTGGCATTTCATGTTAGGGCCACACTTTTCAGCAAATCCTTGTGTCTGAGACATTGCCCCCACTTAAATCAAAATTATAGATTAATGACCACAGATATAATATAAGAGAAAGTCAGAAAAATGCCATCAGTCTAGTTAGACTTAGGTTTAAATCTAAAATTGATGAAAAAGCCTGATCAAGAATAGACCCAGCTTCCTTGAATAATTTATGTTTTGAAATTCGAAAAGAGCAAGCACTGAAAACTTTCAAAGGCCAGCTTAAGGAGCGTTTACACAAATAATTGAAGTGCTTGCTTTCAAGAGAAATGACAGTAAAAACTGCAAGAGGTTCCCCTTTACATCGATTCTCAGTGCTTATGTTATTAGCCATTTGCTATCTGTCTGTATTTTAATGCTATCCGCACTACAACTTACAAGTATTGTAGTGATACTGCATTGCTACTACGCAATTCATTGCATTGATAATTTTGCTATTCTTCAAAATTCTTTTGTAAACCACATTCACTGTGTGTTTTTGTAGTCTTGTAAATTTTTATCTGTTGTATAGTATAACGTCATCCCCGTAATTTGGTATGTTGGTTTCTTTGAAATGTTTGTCTTTCTCTGAAGAGTCATGACTGAAAAGGATCAATAGACCAGTCCACCAACTTGATTAACAAATAGAAATAAATAAATAAATATGAGGTTAAGGTCACTACAGATGGCAAAGGAAATTATATTTCTGCAGTTATGTCAGGAAATTAAGGAATAATCTCCAACAGTAAACTGAGTTTATCCATGATGTTAATACACATTCCAATCCCACGGGTATATCCAGTATATCAGCAGACAAATTTAAGGCTGACTTTACGCCACTTACTCACATTGTTGCTCCACTATGTCTAAACATTTAGTTTCCCCTGGTATCACTGTGGAGCAAGTAATACAGTCATCATCAACACCTAAAAATAATACTTCTGTGAGACCAGACAACATAAGCTGTATTTCTTAGTGCCATGCATGCATCATCAGAATGTCTACTTAAACTGTTCAGCCTTAGTCTAGCTCAGGGTTTATGCCTGAAGAACCATCACTGTGATCCCTGACACAAGGCTGGCCTCTGTACAGTCCAAGGTAATTACAGGTTCCATTAAACTCACTAGCCTTATTTGCAAAGTTATAGAACATATCGAAGCAGAGCTAGTATACAGACATAGGCCATTTAACTTCTCTAGATCACAATCAGTTTGATTCTGTGAATGGCACTTAAGATTCTTTAAAAATGTTAGTGATTGTGGACAGTGGCCACTCGGAGCACGCTGCTGATCTCTACCTGGCTATAGCTTTTGACACTGCACTGTCCCATATGCTGGTATTACTGAAAAGAAAATACAGTCCTTTATTGTAAACCCCTTTGTTGTCTGCTGGAATAAAAATTGACTATCCGAGAGATCTTAATTTGTGTAAATTGCCGGTACCCTTTCTAAATATAAAATTGTAACTAGTGGGGTTCCATCAGGGATCAGTGATAGGCCATCTCCTGTTTGGCATTTAATTCGCAGACATCCAAACCAGTAAACCAGAAGGGTGGTTGTGCAAATTTGCTGATTAGTACAAGCTAGACATTTTATCTGCTCCTTCACTGATACTAAACTGCTCCTGTAAGGCCTGGAATATGTACATGATACCAAAAAACGAAACACCACCAGGCCACTGGAAAATCCAACAAATTTATTGTACTTCACAATTAAAACTGGTTAACCACTTTCATCCATCAATGTCAGGACTTCAGAACATCCACTTTTTACAACCCAACCCTTTTATGCAATTACATACCATTCAATTATCCAATTAATTACATCACTATTTAAAATCATAATTATACTAACTTTGGTCAGTGGCGGCTGGTGACTTCAAATCACAGGGGGGCTGCAGGAGACAGCTGAATGGGTGGGGTCAAGGGGGTGTGGTCAACCAGAAAGGGGAGGAGCTATGCACAAAACCACAAAAAACTAACTTTAATTAAATACACTGCCCTGGGTGGCAAACCATCATTATGAAAGTCCAATCAAGACAAAAATAAGTGTAGAAGAATAAAAATATTTCAATGCATTGGCTGCATGACAGCTTACTTAATATCTAGATGGAAACAAAAGGTTGTGAGGCATGAAAAATAAATTACTTTTAAATACATTACTGGAATGCCAGTCAAAATCAAGTATAAGAAAAACCAGAAGCACTCAACTCAAACCACTTCTCCTTGCACTGCAGTCCTAATTATAATATATTCAGCTTTATTAAAGTACCAAGTAACATGCTGAAAGTAGAAATCTATGTGATGCCCCACTTGTAAAAATGTTTCTTATCCAAAAAGACCTGCTGCCCGACAACTTGTTTCATGGGGAAAACATGATAAAAGTAAAAAATGAAAAGCAAACAAGAAACAAGCTCAAGATACATTGCTTAAAGGATTACTGTACAGGTTATGGACCACACATGATTGGCATTCTGTTTAGTTTACGGGTAAAGTCTGTAGAGATGACTGGAAGTCTCCAACAAGTGTAATGAGCTTTTTAAAATAATGGAATCCTGTCCTTTAATACCCAAGGCTTATACATTATCTAGTCAAGTATTCTCTGCATGGCAACAACAGAAAGGCTTTCAATGTTGGCAGTTCTTTAACAGTATGCTTATTAAAGCTTACTTGCATCTTACGATTTCAGACAAGCTTACCTTATGGTCATTAAAGCATTGCTACTTAAAAACACAGAGCAACAGGCACTTTGAGTAATAAGCATAAATCAACAGTACAAAAATATGACAGAAAGCAGACCATTCTGCAAAATCAAGGACAGATGAAAAGCCACTGTAGTACTTATGCAGTGTGTCCTCCCCATCCAAGGTAGATACAACTACTCCTTGCCTTGCTTGGACACATCCAGAGTCACTACATGGGGAGTGGGGTGCAACAAGCATGTCACAATTTGAAATCTCTCTGGCTGACTGTGATGGCCCTGACACATTTGTCATACCTCTCAACCTCAAGAGCAAGAAATCTGGACAAAGCCATACACAGAAGTGGGACAAAGGCCCAACAATAAGGACAATTTTTAAATATTGCTCTAATAAACTTAGAAAGATAATAGAATAGGTCTTGCATTAGTATGAATTTTCTGAAGGGTATAAAATCTGAAACTCAAATGTCTGTCATTTTCTAACTTCAGTCTTTAGTGATGTCACTAATTTGCCAAAAACACAATTTTATGAAAATGGACAAAAACGTGATGCAAAAATATAAAATAGACACACAATACAGCTGCTACCTGTCAAAGAAGGGACACTTTAATATTAGTACTGCTACCTTGAGCAGCTGACAAAATATAAAAGAATCTACATGCATTTCAAGTAATCTATAACTTTGATTATTACAGTTATTTCTTAATTGTAAACCCTCCATGTTTTCTTCCAAAATTGCTATTTTGCGGAGGGATTATAAGGGGAAGAGCAACATTTTGAGCCAAAAATTGGGGACAGTTGAGAGGTTGGCTATGCCTAATTCTATAAAGCAATTTATTTGCATGTACCTCTCAACCTGTTAATGCAGTAAATCTGAACAAGGCCAAATATATTGGGGGCACATATAAACAGTACTAAAAATTGCTCTTGTATAAATTGAGACAGTTGATAGAACAGCTCTTACTTTAACATGCATTTTTCTGAAGGTTATGAAGTCTGAAACTTAGAGTGACTTCTGGCAAATCATTTAGGAATTAAAACTACAAATTTTATGAACAAACCAAAAATAAGAAGCAAAAATCTATTCATTCTTTGAAAATCTGGACAGTTGGGAGGTATAGTTCAGCTGGGCCTGTCTGAGTTTGCTGCCCTTCCCTCCCTGACAAAATAATGGTTGAATGGAGCCTCTGCAGCCATTCCAATGAACCATTATACTTGGCTATTTCACTCCATTTACCATAAACACTAATGTGCATACTGCTTTACTTCTATGATGAGTTGGACTTCATTTGAAAGTTTTATTTTGTATTTTACAGCACAAACACTAAGTCATCTGTTAAACAAAGCAATGCAGTCTCACAATGAAAACTTAGCATTAAAACTTCTCTGCCCTTGAAACTCACATTCATTGAAACAGCATTGAAACCCACATTCAAAGAAAATACATTTTGCCAGTGGCAGATAAAAATTAATTTTGGGCTGTTTCCGAATCATAGGCTCCTTGCATATGAAACATACATGTGCTCTTTGATACACCTTCCTCATTGTACTAAAATTATATTCCTTGTACAATACAGTACACTTGTTACAGGATGTTTTAAATTTGTTTTGAACATTTTTTCCAGTAAGCAATGAAACAAACCATATGCACCCATAATGGCAAAACTGCCCAGTTGAGAACATTTATCATAAAAAAGTCTACTCAGACTTCCACAGTCCACCATTATTAGTAAATATACACAATTCCACAGTCCACCATTATTAGTAAATATGCACAATTCCACAGTCCACCATTATCAGTAAATATGCACAATTCCACAGTCCACCATTATCAGTAAATATGCACAATTCTACAGTCCACCTTTATCAGTAAATATGCACAATTCTACAGTCCATTGTCAGTAAATATGCACAATCTCTGAAGTCAGTCATCTAAATAATTCCACATTAAAGAAATCTGTAACTAAGGAAGTGGTTGCTGCTAGCAATCACCTTTATATTTCATGGTTTCATCGAAATATAAAGTGTCTGTTGCCCCTCAGGAATAAATTGTCTATATTACATTAAAAAAATGATAAGCTAGTAATAATATTGCAAGAGGAAATGGATGGCAAACTGATAACGAACTCATAGTTAGTATCTTCACCAAGGAGAACATTCTCAGTACGGCAGCATCTACCCCTAGTGGGAGTAGAACCCACAACCTTCTGCATCAAAAGCAAGTACACAGCCTGTTGTGCTATAGTATTAACTTGACAAAGCACTAAACTTCTATTCCCCTGCAGCTCTCAGTTCCTTGTAAAATCTACTCAATACTCAACTGCATCTCAACTTCGCAGCTCAACAAAACTCGAAACAGCCCAAATGTCTTGGGGGTCAAAAGCCCAAAACAGGGACACATTAAACATTGCTTGTATAATCTTGGAAAGTTGCTAGAATAAAATGTTGTGTTGCCACCATATATTTTACTGCCAAGGTCCCTGAGCAAAAACAGTCAGAGTAACATACCACTACGCCACATCAGCTGCTTTGTAAAAGAGAGGAAGACTGAAACTTAAATGGCTATCATTTAGTGAATTCAGTTCTCACCATAGCTGTCAACCTCTTAGTACAAAACACCTGGACAAACCCAGTAATGAGGGAATACAGCCCTCAAACATATTCAGTGAATTCAGTTCTTGCCATAGCTGTCAACCTTAGCACAAAAACCTGGACGAAGCCAATAATGGGGAATACAGTCCCAAAATAGGGACAAATTTAAAATATTCATCTTATAAACTTCGAAATTGCTAAAAAAAAAAGGTTGTGCTACTATGTATTCTGAAGAACATGAAGTTGGAAATTCAAATGCCGGTCAATTTTACTGCGGACAGAACAAAAACAATTTTCAGCAGAGACGCAGGGATTAAAACTGCAGACACATCTTTGTAAAATGGCAGGGCACCAGAGCAAATCCACACAAACACAGGCAGGAGATGCACACTCCACACAGAAGCCACCCCAACCAAGAATCAAACCAGAAAACCTATAGCTGTGAGGCAACAATACTACCACCGCACCATCAATTATGCAAGGAATTAAACATTCAGAAACCTGAAGTCTGAAATTCAAATGCCTGTCAATTTTACTGCGGACAGAACAAAAACAATTTTCAGCAGAGACGAGGGATTAATACTGCAGACACGTCTTTGTAAAATGGCAGGGCACCAGAGCAAATCCACACAAATACAGGGAGGAGATGCAGACAGAAGCCACCCCAACCAAGAATCAAACCAGAAAACCTATAGCTGTGAGGCAACAATACTATCACTGCACCATCAATTATGCAAGGAATTAAACATTCAGAAACCTGAAGTCTGAAATTCAAATGCCTGTCAATTTTACTGCGGACAGAACAAAACAATTTTCAGCAGAGACGAGGGATTAATACTGCAGACACGTCTTTGTAAAATGGCAGGGCACCAGAGCAAATCCACACAAATACAGGGAGGAGATGCAGCAGAAGCCACCCCAACCAAGAATCAAACCAGAAAACCTATAGCTGTGAGGCAACAATACTATCACTGCACCATCAATTATGCAAGGAATTAAACATTCAGAAACCTGAAGTCTGAAATTCAAATGCCTGTCAATTTTACTGTGGACAGAACAAAAACAATTTTCAGCAGAGACGAGGGATTAAAACTGCAGACACATCTTTGTAAAATGGCAGGGCACCAGAGCAAATCCACACAAACACAGGCAGGAGATGCAGACTCCAAACAGAAGCCACCCCAACCAAGAATCAAACCAGAAAACCTATAGCTGTGAGGCAACAATACTACCACCGCACCATCAATTATGCAAGGAATTAAACATTCAGAAACCTGAAGTCTGAAATTCAAATGCCTGTCAATTTTACTGCGGACAGAACAAAACCAATTTTCAGCAGGGATTAAAACTGCAGACACGTCTTTGTAAAATGGCAGGGCACCAGAGCAAATCCACACAAACACATGGAGGAGATGCAGACTCCACACAGAAGCCACCCCAACCAAGAATCAAACCAGAAAACCTATAGCTGTGAGGCAACAATACTACCACTGCACCATCAAATATGCAAGGAATTAAAATTCAGAAACCCTTAAGTCTGAAATTCAAATGCCTGTCAATTTTATTTAACATTTTTAATCAGGACAGTCTGACTTGGAACAAATAAACAATTTTCAGCAGAGGCCCAGGAAGAAATAATGCAGACATGTCTTTATAACATGGGAGGACACAAAAGCAAACCCACACAAACACAGGGAGAAGATACAGACCCCACAAAGAAGGAACCCCAGCCAAGAATCAAACCCAAGAACCTGCAGCTGGGAGGCAACAATGCTACTACTACACCATCAAATATCAAGCATTGCAACATTTACAAACCACAGATATTATGAGGAACAGATCAGATCGAATATGAGGCAAAAATCTGAAATTTTTTTACAAATGGTGGTGGGTAGGGAACTCAAGTCTTTAACACCTGCATACAGGGTACAGGGTTCAAGCCTGAGGCATTCCCTACCACACCACCATAAGCACCTGGGGCATTTTCACACACACACACACACACACAGACACACACACAAAAGCTCCAGTAAAGCATAAGCACCATACACACACAAATAAACATTGTAAATTAAAAAGCATAAGCACCATACAAATAAACATTGTAAATTAAAAGGCACCTTCGCCGCGCAATACTGAAAGACCCGCGAGATCCTAATGCTCCTGCCCGACGAGATCCCTAATGCTCTGTCCCGAGTCCCTGCTGCTGCTCTTGCAGTCCGGACGCGACCCATAATCCTGGCGAGTCTGTGCACTGTAAAAGTGCACAGACGTCTCCTTGTGCCCCCCTTTGGGGACGGCCGGACTGCCTTGAGCATGCGCATAGACCGACAGTAGTCGGGACTCGGTCTATCTTGCATGTGAAGTCCGCGAATTTCGAAAAATAATTTTTTTTTTATTTTTCTTTCTCATTTTTCTTTCTCTTTTTTATTTTTGAGGGGGCTGCAGTCCGGCAGCCCTATGCCACGAGCCGCCCCTGACTTTGGTTAAAATAACATAAACCTAACCTAAAATATTCCAGAAATACTAACATTCTCATTTATGCCTGGATAACTAGTTAAAACCAGATTCACTTTAAACAACTCACCATTGCGCACAAAACCCTTTTCCAACCTACCAATACCTGCTAGTCTCATTACCCAATGTAAGAACCTTTCAACTTTACGCTCATCTAATAAACTACTAGTATCAACATGTAAATCTAATAACATGGCAGGAGATGCTCTGTTCTCAAATGCAGTTAGAAAGTATTGAAACCAACTCCCCCATGAACTTACATCACTGTCTTCATTTACACTTTTTAAACACAATCTGAAACCGTATCTTAAAACCCATTGGTTATGTCCCTGTACAAATCCAGACTAATCTCATACTATATCCCAAATACCCTCTCTTAAGAGTTAATTCCTACTCTATCTGTGTCTTTTTAGATCAAGGCCTATCCTTGGCAAAAACATATCGTATCCTAATAGAGATAATTTAAAATACCTAGTTAAATTCTTCTGCATATAATTCTAAAGCATCCTACCTAAGGCAGGCAAAAGTATTGTTTAAACTGTGAGCACTGCTGAACTGTTGAAATTTGAAGTGTGTATTTGTTTAACAATTACTTTCTAGTTACTAATGAAGTCTTGTACATAAAGTCTAAAATGTCTTATCTAATGCTTGTAACATTTTTTTTTGTATAAACTGTGAAGATTCCTGAACTGTTTAAAATTTGTAGTACTTAACTGTATAACAACTAGTACCTGTATGTTAGTAGTCTAGCAATCTCTTGGAGCTTATCTCCCCGGGACTCTACTTAAAATGGACCTAAATACAGTTAGACTATCCCGGACAACAAATGTAAAATAAAATAAATTAATAAACTAGTTGCGTCTAACCGCAACTGCCATTTTAACTCACAGATTTCCAAATACACATCCAATATCCTGCCTTGTTGATCTTTAACTATCTGTTGTAGTACCAAAAATGTAAAGCCATGCCCACTGTACATTGAAATATGTCTACTCAAGGCACTAGTAAGTTTTCCATTTTTAATATCCAACAAGTGCTCCCCGGTTCTGTCCTTAAAACGTCTACATGTCTTTCCAATACAATATACTGGGCAGTGTTCACACTTGGCTATATAGACCACATTCTTACTCATACAATTAAAATGCCCTTGCATATAAATATTTCTTTCCATTTAAACAAAATGTGTCTTTAGTCACCAATATGTACCTATAATATGTACACATTCCACACTTGAAATTTCCCCACATTCAATTGGTACCACTTACGTCTTATTACACATCTCTAAGATTTCCTTGAAGGACCTATCCCTTCTATACACAAATTTTGGAATAGTACCTACCCTATCCATCACATTATGATCTAAGTGCAACAATCTCCAATTTTTCTTAACTTGTGTAACCATGTATACATCCTGATTTAACTGTAGTAATAAACCTTATCCCCATGTTTTCCTTTGCATTTACCTTCTTTACACTATTGCATAGGGAAATCTTGTTAGAATACTCTTTACCTTTTAGAATGGGCTTATAATACCCCTCTGACCATTTCTTTACTACGTCCTCTTTTAATGTTTCGGGGTATCCTCTTTTCAGGAACAACCCGATTATATATTCTACTTCCTTCACAAATTCCAATTCACCATTCACCATTTTAGCAGCCTTTTCCAATTGACCCTTGACAATGGACTTTTTTTGGTGATATGGGTGACAACTCTCAAGATCCAAATACGAATTGGAAAAAGTAGATTTTCTAAAATATCCCAGATGACAAACACTTTTGCTGTCTGTCAATTCTCATGTTCACATCCACATAAGATATTGCTTGTCTACTATATTCATATGTCAATTTAAACAATTCCACTGTGTGATTTATGTAACTCAAAAATTGATTTAAACTGTTTTCAGTGACCTTCCCACACCAAAAATATGTCATCCAGGAACCTCGTAATATTTAATATAAGATTGGAAACTACTTTAAAATATATACTGTTGTTCCCAGTATGAAATGACATAATTCATATATATATGGGGGCACACATTATATTAATTTCGTTGGCCGTACTTTCAGTATACGTATCATCTAATAATAAAGTAGTCATACTATTGAAATAATCCCCCTTATCCATTATGACCACCCCATTACCCTTATTGGGCCTCATGATACGTATATTCTTGTCATTGCTTATGACTAATAATCTTTCTTCATCTAAACTTAAATTACGGTCAAGACCTGATGGATTATTTTTATTTTTAAGGCCTTCCCTTATGTCTGTTTCACATGCTTTTTCAAACATTCCTATCAAGTTATTAATTGGGGATTAAAGGTACTAAGCTTTTTTAACAAATGCTTCACTTCCTGTTTTTCAATAACATCAGTTTTAAACCATACCCTTAAATTTATTTTCCATGTAAATAACTTTGTCTATTAATGTGTCCGCTGTTTTAGCACATCAACAGTGTACAAATATAAATCCCTTTGCTGAAAGCTTCGCATGCATAGAATCAGTATTTAATATATTTATTTATTTGCAGTTGATTTACCAGGATAGTCCATTGGGCCAAGAAGAACCCATTTTCAATGGAGTCTTGGGGAGAAAAGCTCCAAAAAACAAACAAAAGTACAAAGTGTTTGGTTACAGTAAGTAACAGAAATATTAGTAAAAAGAAAAAAAAAATTACAATCAATGTTTTGGTAACACTAACTACAGAAGTACAAGTAAAACAAGGCATTATAAAGATACAATTTCTGAGACAAAAAGTCAAAGTTGTGAATTTTGAATAGATATTTACAAATGGATTGGTTCCTACTAAACCAATGTGCAAGATAGGAGATTGAGGTACCTGAGATGTCAGCAGTGTAGAGAGGAGAAGAGATTATGTGGGGTGGGAGCAAGAACATTCCCACTGAGATATAAGGTGTGAGTGAAGTGAGTTTTTAAAGGAGGAGAGGTTTGTGGTGGTACGGATAGATGGTGGTAGGGAGTTCCATTGACATGCAAAGGCAAAGGATAGGAGATGTCTGCCTGGGAGACTGGTAGGTTTATACAGTTCTATTAGGTTTTGATTGTTAGATCTTAAGAGACTTTCAGGGAGGTGCATTTTAAAGGTTGAGGATAGGGAGGGACAGAGGTAGGGGCTGAAAATGAGTTTATGTACATGACTAAGTTGAATATAGGTGAGATAATTGGGCAGTTCTAACTAATTTAATTTGTGAAGGGCTACACAGTGATGGGTAGAAGACTTGTGGTTTGTGGCAAATTTGGCAATTTTATTATAGCAAGAGGAGAGTTTTGTCTTGAGGATTGCAGGTTTGTTAGGAGTGCAGCACCATAAAGAAGAGACGGGATGAGAAATGTGGTAGAATGAAACTGGTAGGAGGAGTGAGGTAGCGATTGTGGAGGTAGAGCATGCCAAGTTTCTGGTGTTTTTTTTTTTTTTAATTATTTGTAGGTGAGAGTTGAATTTTTAGCTGGTCGTCTATATGGACACCTAGTAGTTTGGCCTCAGATACTAATTCAAGAGATGTGTTCTGGCTTTTGATGGAGAATGAGTTTTTATCTATACTGGATGTTTTAGAAGGGGTAAATAACATTAGTTTAGTTTCTGAGGCATTTAGTGCTAGGTGATTTTCTAACATCCATTGTTCAGTGGTAGAAAAAGCATCTTGTGTTAGCTTTATGAGTGTGGGGATGGAGGTGGCAGAACAGATTATAGTTGAATCGTTGGCGTATTGGATAAGTTTAGTGTTTGGGATTGAGTGGTGGAAATCATTTATGAATATATTGAAGAGGAGGGGACCCAGTATGAAACCCCGTGGGACACCAGTGGGGGGGTGTTGAGGAAGGAAGAGATGGCTTTTTTCCATTTGACTGCTTGCTGTCTGTTTGAAAGGCAACTGTTGAACCAACTGAAAGAGGAAAGGGATAGATTTAGATTAGAGAGTTTAGCTAGGGGAAGATTGTGAGATATGGTATTGAAGGCCTTAGAGAGGTCATGTAGGAGGATGGATACAGTACAGCTAGAGTCATTGGCATTGTTGACTATTTCCAGAAAGGAAAGAAGGGCAGTGGTAGTGATGTGGCCGGGTCTAAACCCATGTTGTGTGGGAGCTAGTAAGTGATTGTTTATAAGATAGGGTAGAAGTTGTAGATGGATACATTTTTCAAGAAGTTTAGAGATGGCAGATCGAATGGCTATAGGGCGGAAGATTGTGATATTATTATTGTTGCCCCCTTTATGCAGGGGTATGATGAAGACCTTTTTCCATAGTTGGGGAACGTAACCTTGGATTGAGCGGTTGATTAATATACAGATGGGAAAGGCAATGGCTTCAGCAGCTATGGTTAGAAAATAAGAGGGAATGTTATCGGGGGCATTGGAGCATGGTTTTAGTTTTTGGAGAAGTTTTTTTATGATGGATACGGGTATAGGTTTTATAGAGAAAGGAGGGAGTTGAGAAGTGAAGGTATTTGTGGGTGATGAAAGGAGAGGCATGGGGAAGGGGATATAGAAGTAGGCAGTGTAGTGTTGTTAGAGAAAGATGAGGTTAGTTTGGTAATTGAGTCAGTAAAAAAATAAATTGGGTGGCCAGATCTATGTCTAATGCATTAGGGTCTGGACAAGGGTTTTCTTTTTTTACCCGGATTAAGGAGAGTGGAGATACCATTCCAGAATTTTTGTGGATTTGTTTTATGGCTATTTTTTAGTGATGAGAAATATATATTTTTTGTCAGTTATAATAAGCATTTTGACTTTGTTGCGAAGTGTTTTGTATTCATTAAGGGTGGAGGGAGAATTATTTTTCTGGTGGTGTACCCAGGCTTTATCTCTAAGGTGTATGGCAGCTAGTGTATTTTTGGTTAGCCAAGGGGCAATTTTGCTTTTTACTCTTTTAGATTTTAGGGGGGCATAGCTTAAGAGGTTTAAGAAAGTTGTATTGAAGTAGGTAACAACATTTTCTTTGGGTAAAGTTTTTAGAGGGCTCCAGTTTATTGATTTTAGGGAGTTAGAAAAGGTATTCGGATTGAGGTTTTTTAGGTAGCGAGTGGAGATATAGTTATGAGATAACTGTAAGGGGGAAGGAAGGTGGCAAGCAAAAGTGGGGAGGTGGTCACTGAGGAAGTCAGGAAGTGTGCCACAATCAGAGAAATAATGAGGGTGAGAGACTAAGATCCAGTCTAGGGTACTACCACTGGAGGAATCTTTGGAGGGTCTGGTTGTGGAGTTGATATGTTGGGAGAAATTGTTACAATACATTTTCCAGAATAATTATATACTTTATAATCACCTGTAGTGTTGTAAACAATCTCGAGATTGGCATTTTTGGTGCATCTTTATCTAATTGATCTAAAACCCACATCAAAACATCAGATTCAATTTGCTCATTGATGTCTTCCATTACATCGTCACTGCACATTTCATTTGTCACAACTGTTTGTCCGTTATCCCCACCAAGTGGAGTCTCAAGAACGTCCAATAATTCACAGTCACAATCATCACTTACTACTTCATTAAACCCAAAGGCTAGGCCCATTAATATCGCCGCTGATAGCTCCGATGCTTGGGTCTTGCCCCCTGTGCGATGTAATTCCTGTAGTTGTTTCCTGATTGATTCATTTGCTGCCCCTTGCTCCTCAGCCTCTCTGAATGCCACAAACTGCCTTCTAAAGGGGAAGCCATCTGTTGTTGCTGATAATCCCTCGGTACTGATGTCATTTCCTCATCGTCATGAAAAACCCGATTGGTTCCTGCCTCGGCGTTACCATGGCAATCTGGCGAGTAAGGATACACCTTACCCCTCGCATATTCATCAATGTCTCATTTTATTTTATTGGATTTACGAAGTAATACAGCTTTACAACTGTTTTTCACACTACTAATCACATTATCCTAATTTGTCTGATAACGTTCTTGATGAACTCATTTTGCTCATCCAAGTCTTTAATCATCCGCTCAATTTCCTGGTTATTGTGTTTGAGCATACTTTTCATCAATTCTACACCAGTGTGGTCAAACAGTGTATGTAAGTCCTTTAATAACTCGAGATTGCTCTCTGCTCCATTGGGATACTGCCAGCAGCACAATCCACGTGGAACTTGAGCCAATTCTACATTTCTTTCCAAGTAGCCATTATCGATCTGCAATTTTTTAAAAGCAAACCGCTTTTTGTCAAACAACTTCAGTCTCTCCATAATAGAAGTAGGCTGTTTATGCATGTTCAGTGTATCATTGTCATTCACAGTATCTACCTGGAAATTAAAGATATTCCTTTTCCAAGCATTAGTTTCTTCAGCTCCAGTACTAGAATTTTCATTAATCATATTCACGTTATTTTGTCCATTTATACTAAGCAATACAAGCTGTGTAGAATGATTGGGTTGGGTAGGTTGAGTAAGAGGGTAGCCTAAGCTGCCAAACATATTACCCATCTTATTTTGCTTGTCCATTAAAGACTTTATTTGGGTAGTGTCCACCACCAGTTGCTGGTTAATTTGCTGCAGTAATTCAATAATTTCTTTACTAGAATTCAGACTCTCCATGACGACTGTGGGTTCCTTCACAACCACGACCAAACTCGATAACCAAGATAAACACATGATACCAAAAAAACACCACCACCAGGCCACTGGAAAATCTAACAAATTTATTGTACTTCAGGATTAAAAGTGGTTAACTGCTTTCATCCATCGATATCAGGACTTCATCAGAACATCCACTTTTTACAACCCAACCCTTTTATACAATTACATACCATTCAATTATACAACTAATTACTTCATCACTATTTAAAATCATAATTATACTAACTTTGGTTAAAATTAACATACAAACTAACCTAAAATATTACTTGACTTAAATATTCCAGAAATACTAACATTCTCATTTATACCTGGATAACTAGTTACGTCTAACCGCAACTGCCATTTTAGCTCATGGATATCCAAGTACACATCCAATATCCTGTCTTATCTGTTGTAGTACCAAAAATTTAAAACCATGCCCATTGTACATTGAAATATGTCTACTCAAGGCATTAGTAAGTTTTCTATTTTTAATATCCAACAAGTGCTCAACAGTTCTATCCTTAAAACGTCTACACATCTTTCCAATATAATATACTGGGCAGTGTTCACACTTAGCCATATAGACCACATTCTTACTCAAATAATTAAAATGCCCTTGCATATAAATATTTTTTCCATTTAAACAAAATTTGTCTTTAGTCACCAATATGTACCTACAATATGTACACATTCCACATGTGAAATTTCCCCACATTCTATTGATACCACTTCCACCAGTCTTATTACACATTTCCAAGATTTCCTTGAAGGACCTATCCCTTCTGTAGGCAAATTTTGGAGTAGTACCTACCCTATCCATCACATTATAATCCAAGTGCAACAATCTCAAATTTTTCTTAACTTGTGTAACCATGTATACATCCCGATTAAATGTGGTAATAAACCTCCTCCCCATTTTTTCCTGATGGTATGATTTTGGTCACTGTAGATGTTTGCAGTTTGTTTTCCATGATACCCCACGATATGGGGTTAGAATGGTTGGAAGTTCAATTAATTAAAACCAAATTATTTGATCAAGTTAATGTATTTTCAACATTGATGGAAGCAGTGTTAGCAAATATTTTTTTTTATTTTGAATATTTTGAAGGGCAGTATGATAAGCATGTGCCCCCATATATGGGGATTATGTCATGTCATACTGGGAACAACAGTATATATTAGAAAGTAGTTTTCAATCTTATATTAAATATTATATGAAGTTCCTGGATGGGAAGATCATGAAAACAGTTTAAATCAAATTTTGAGTTACATAAATCACACAGTGGAATTGTTTCACTTCACATATGAATATGGTGGAGAAGCAATATCTTATTTGGATGTGAACTTGAGAATTAATAGAGAGCAAAAGTATTTGTCATCTGAGATATTTAGAAATCATATTTGGATTTTGAGAGTTGTCACCCATATCACCAAAAAAAGTCCATTGTCAAGGGTCAATTGGTAAGGGCTGCTAAAATGGTGAATTGGAATTTATGAAGGAAGTAGAATATATAATCGGGTTGTTCCTGAAAAGAGGTTACCCCGAAACATTAAAAGAGGACATAGTAAAGAAATGGTCAGAGGGGTATTATAAGCCCATTCTAAAAGGTAAAGGGTATTCTAACCAGATTTCCCTATGCAATAGTGTAGAGAAGGTAAATGCAAAGGAAAAAATGGGGATAAGGTTTATTACTACAGTTAATCAGGATGTATACATGGTTACACAAGTTAAGAAAAATTGGAGATTGTTGCACTTGGATCATAATGTGATGGATAGGGTAGGTACTATTCCAAAATTTGTGTATAGAAGGGATAGGTCCTTCAAGGAAATCTTGGAGATGTATAATAAGATGGGGTGTAAGTGGTGTCAAAAGAATGTGGGGAAATTTCAAGTGTGGAATGTGTACATATTGTATGTACATATTGGTGGCTAAAGACAAATTTTGTTTAAATGGAAAAATATTTATATGCAAGGAGATTTTGATTGTATGAGTAAGAATGTGCTCTATATGGCCAAGTGTGAACACTGCCCAGTATGTTATGTTGGAAAGACGTGTGGATGTTTTAAGGATAGAATTGGTGAACACTTGTTGGATATTAAAAATGGAAAACTTACTAATGCTTGAGAAGACATATTTCAGTGTACAATGGGCATGGTTTTAAATTTTTGGTACTACAACAAATAGTTAAAGATCAACAAGGCAGGATATTGGATATGTATTTGGATATCTGTGAGTTAAAATAGCAGTTGCAGTTAGACACAACTAGTTATCCAGGTATAAATGAGAATGTTAGTATTTCTGGAATACTTAAGTTATAGAATATTTTAGGTTAGATTTTATGTTAATGTTAGCCAAAGTTAGTATAATTATGATTTTAAATAGCGATGAAGTAATTAATTGGATAATTGAATGGTAAGTAATTGTATAAAAGGGTTGGGTTGTAAAAAGTGGATGTTCTGATGAAGTCCTGACATTGATGGATGAAAGCGCTTAACCAGTTTTAATCATGAAGTACAATAAATTTGTTGGATTTTTCAGTGGCCTGATGGTGATTAATTTTTTGGTATTGTGTGTTTATCTTGGTTATCGAGTTTGAAATATGTACATACCCAAATAACTGACAATGGTGTTGAGCTAAATGCAAAAAAAAAAAAATGCAATGTAGTAGGACTTGATAAAAATGCTGCTCCTGCCTCATGTGTTATAAGTGGCACTTCACTTTAGACAGCCATGGTAATAATAAACCAGGGTACTTGCGTGGACATCTCTGTCTCTCATTCAGTCATCATGTTTACATCATATTCAGAAAATCATTCTATCTGGCCCACTTAATTTCCAAGGGAACATATTCAAAAGCTGGTGAAGTTACCTTGCATCTGTACTTTTCCCTTACCAGACTCATTACTGAATACAATATCCCTTTGGCATGTACAAAGCCAAGCATATTCCTCAACTAGAAAAGCCCCTAATATTTCTAAGTAAGAAAATTTAAGATCTTACATCCTTCAACTGTCCCAGTAGTCATGCATGCCTCACTTTATACTCAGTAGCCTACCAGCTGCCCCAAGCTGACGTGTTTTTCTATTTGATCCCCCCAAAAACCTGATCCTTTTTGATCTCCTATTACTTTGGACAAAAAAAGTGTCTCCACAAACACTTTTGCTAGAAACATAAATCTACGGCAAGAAATAATCAAGTCTGCCTGTTGTGTCTAGGTTCCTATCTTTTTGTTCTTGCCATCTGTTTCCAGCCTCCCCTTCCTAAATATTGTAATGTTTTAGTTCATCTTATAAATGCCGTAGGTGGACAGGTGAATTCTCTCTGCTATTAAATATAATACCGTTTTTAGCATATCATAAACTGATTTGGTTCATGACCTTTGAACTGTTCTCTATCATTTGCAATTAGCCTGACATATTACAAATATTATTCTGCTCTAAAAAGTTAATTAATGCGGTGTTTCATTAGCGCCCAATGCTGAGCATATTATATAGCCAAGTTTCATATTATACTTCATTTATATGCTATAATGAGCCTATCATATAATTCAGCTTCATATTGTACATGCCATGCTGCAGTGATGTGTTCCAGGTAACTTCATGTCATCCGTCATTTACTTATCACAGTGAGTGCATCATGTCGTTGTAGTTTCGTATTTTATTACAGTGTTACACTTTACACAATCTACCACGTATTCTAGCTTAATGTCATAGTTAAGTGTTACATCACACTGAGCCCATATGGGAAGTTATCTATTTTTCTTGCTAGGCTACGGACACATTAGGAGTCATGCAGTTTTTAATTTTAGCTACATACATTATCTGCTCCTGTGTATTTTTTTTTTCTTTTTTTTTTTTTTTTTTGTGGTGCGGGTCCATGTTGTGTTTCAGATGTTATGATTTGCTTTTGTCACCGATGTTGCATAGCACATTTTGTGAGGCAGACGAGAGCATCTGAATGTTGTACTCTATGGTATGTGCTAATTATGTTCCCAAATTGGGAAAAAGACAAACTTGTTGCACATCTCTCTAACATTAAAGCCATGCATAACAAGTTTTGTTACACACTGCTTTCAGAGCTCTTATGCTATAGCCTCATCTTAGAAAATAAACTACAGGACTGCACCAGGAAATGGAAACAACTTTAAAATTTTTTAAACATGTCTCATTCTCACTGCAGACCAAAGTGTTTAACAGCTTTTAAAGCTTAGTCCATCAGAGCTGCCTTTACTTTTTGTCAGCTTTCGAAGATAGAAAACATTTTATAGTCTTTCACTTTTCTTTTATAGCTAATACACTGGAGCAGCTGAAACTCCATATGAGAGCTCTGCTGCTTTTCATTGACCAATTGATTGATAGAAAGATACCATCAACTAGTAATAGCAGTTACACTAAGAGAAGGTGAATGCTGAATTCTTCTCACTTTCTCCCCTTCCTCAAGTTTGTGCATTCTTGTAGCTGATATATCTATATTATGGAGGTATAGTCTTGCCCCCAGCTTTTTCTGGATGCAGGAGGGCTTGTTTACCTAAAAAAATGTTTTTTGACCATGCGAGTGTGACGTCCCCCAAGCTGGGCCAGTAGTCAAGGAGCCTGAATCCTCACTACTGACACAGGAGAGGGATGTTCACTTGGACTGCAAATGGATGCACTCAATATTTCCAGATGTGGACCTCTCTGCATCAAGCACAGTTTCCCTCAACAGCACCCAGGGAACACTCTGAGTTCGGGGGTGTTTCCTCTCTGTATATGTCTAGACCACCAGTAAGACTCTCCACTGGCACAGCTTAGAGTTGAGTCCCTTAGCTGGGTTTCCAAGTTAAGTCCTCCCACACCCTTTATTTGAAACCAGTGCTTTGTGTCCCTGCCCCAAGCAGTTCACACACACACACACACACACACACACACACACACACACACACACACACATACACTTTTTGAGATTAGATTTGCAGGTATGTATGTATGCGTGGGCATGCGCGCACACACACACACACACACACACACACACACACACACACACACACACACACACACACACACACACACCTATCTGGGAAAGGCTGGCACAGATTCACCTGCTGTGCTGCCTTCTGCCCAGGCAATAAGGTAGTTATCAATGCCACCAGAACCCCTGCCAACTACTTTAAAGCTCTTACAAGGGTACCCAATTGTACTGAGTGAAATTAATATTAATACAAATGGTAATGTTGACCAAACAGCAAGACTTTCAGGATTGGCCAGAATTATCACCAACTAAATATATGTAAATACTCTCAAAGCTTAAATATTTTCTAAAGCGGACCAGCCACAATGAAAAAGTTTAAATGTATTTGATAAATAATACAAGAAAATACTAAATATTTATTTACAGTAAACACCAGAGTTTCAGTCACAGGGAACATTAAAATAACACCAATGGAAAGTTTCACACAGTTATAGAAAAACAATATTTAGCTAGGCTCACTATCTATTCCTGACTAAAAGAATCACTGTTCCTACTTACTGAATAGAGCAAGGCAAGATAATGTGGGTGAGTGGTCCTTGTTGTCAGATCTAAGACAGAATATAGAATGCTGCTGAGAATTTAGTCTCCTCTAATATTAAAATATTATTTCTGTACAGAATGGCATCACACACATCTGGTCACCTGACTCTGTTTCCTGCACTATCCCCCCTCACTAGAAGCTGCCAGGGTTTTAGCACCTATGTATTACCATACACACAGAGCATTGCTGGGGTATGGTGCAGCTGATGGAAGTCATAAAACCATGCCACTCTACCTACAGGAGCTACAGTCTATTTTGTAGCACAGACATTGCATCTCTGGCTCCATTAAAACTGTGGGATAATATCTTTATGGTTTAACCCATAAAGTCATTTAATTTCAAGAATAGTTTGCAAAGTCAGGTGGATTAAGATTAACCTTTTCACTTCTGTTATATGCTATTAAAATGTATACATTTAAACAGTTATAATAATGCATGTACATTTAATTTCCTTCCAGCAGGGCACACTTGTTGATACATTTTAACACAAACCTCACAAATACATTTTCAGCACAAGCATCTGTACTCATCAGTTTGATATACACATGACATAATAAGTATTTACAAACTTCCAGCTAGCTGTGCTGGCATATGTTACAAAATCCACCTCCCTGTTTCTCCTGGTATTGCTGGCAGTACCTCCTATTGTCACAGGGAGTGTCACTGTTTTGAATATTGACCTCACAAGATTTTTGAAGTTTTGCTTTTGAATAACTGCATGACTGTCAAACTAGACACAATTATTCAGACTAAACCTGCTTCATATATTACAAAGAATCATGGTTAGGTTTCTCTGATCATAGCCAATCTGTTCATAGGTTCATGGGTTCATAGGTGTGTACTAGGCTAATGGTCCTGGAGCCTGTACAAGCCTAGCCCGCAGACGTGCCCTGGCATTGTGCCACCCGATGTTAGTTTCCTGTGCCTCTATCAAGTAGAACCCCTGGAGTGATCCTCTGGGTGAACTTTGTATTAGCCATTCATAAATCAAGATTTCTCTTGAAGAGGGACAGTGAGGTGTTCTGCTTGACATGTATGGGAAGTCTATTCCAGAGCATGGGCAGTCTCTGGGTGAGGAACATGTCCCTTCAGCATGTTCTGTTGATTGTGGTAATGAGGTTGAGGTCTCTGGAGCTTGTGATGTGGAGGGATGAGGATTTCTTTTAGATGTAGCATTTCTAACAGAGCTGGGTCAGACATGGCTTTGTAAGTCAAGCAGAGATCGCCTCTAAATAGGCGATATGAGACAGAGAATAGCTGGAGTCTTTTGAGTCTGTCCATGTAGGACATGTGTTTAATGCCTAGGATCCTGTTTATGAGGTTCTTCTGTGACCTCTCCAGCTGTTGCAGATGTCTAGTGAGGTACATGCCAAATGGGGCATTATACTCTATGACTGGTCTAATGAGGGAAGAGTAGAGAGATATGATGACCTCTTTCTTCCTGGATGCAAAACACTTGGTAATGAGATGTGCCATACAGAAGGACTTTCTGACCACAGTGGCAATGTGGTGGTCGAAGGAGAGGTTGCTGTCAGCCTGTGTCCCCAGATCTCTTATAATGCCTTCAGTGTTCAGTGGGCTCCCATTGATGTGATAATTAGTGGGAACTGAGTTTTTACCAAAGGGGATGACAATGCATTTTTTGGCGTTAAGCTTAAAGCCATGGTTTTGACACCAGTCATTGGTCTCGGTGAGGCCTTTCTGCAGGATGTCTGCATCACCTGGGGAGTTAATAATGTCTCCCAGCTTGCAGTCATCTGTGAATTGGTCAGCCAGAGTCCCTTTGTAGTGGGCTGGACTTCTGATAAGTAGATGCCGGACAGGAGAGGACTCAGGACCGATCCCTGTGGTGATCCAGTCGTGACTGGTCTGCAGTCTGACTTGGAATCTACTACTTTTACACTGTGTGTTCTATCTGTGAGCCAATTTGCAACCCACCTAGTGATATAGGGGTTGATGCCTAGTTTGGTGAGTGTATTAATAATTCCCGAGTGAGGAATGGTATCAAAGGCCTTGGCCAGATCGAGGTAGGCTGTATGTACTGCCTTACCTTCATCAACAGCCCTGGTGACTGACTCAAAGAAGTCAACCAGGTTGAGCAGCATGATCTTCCTTTTACAGATCCAAATTGGGGTTTAGAGTTTGGAGATTTCCTATATCTTTGTTAATCAGGTCCATGATGATGCGGTCCATAGCTTTCCATATCAGACTCATCAGGCTAATGGGGCAATAATTCCCAGGTTGCTCCCCCTTTATGAAGAGAGATGACTGTAGCAGTGCGCCATTCAGTAGGGACAAAGCCTAAGGTGAGGCTGTGACTGAACAGGGCACACAGATATGGTACCAGTTCGCTTTCTAGTTCATGTAGAACACAGCCAGGGATATTATCAGTCCTATGGAAGCTGTATTCTTGGCCTTGGACAATGCAGCTTTAACCTGTGCTGCAGTAATGGTGGATGCCTGGCATTCTTCCAGTATTGTGATTGGTCCTGGGGGGGAGGGGTAAAGTTGGCACTGAATCTGTTGGCTAGTATGTTGGCAATATCTGTTGACTTCAGTATAAGAGGTACCATTGTGCAGTAACTCAGAGTAAATCTGGGTATTGCCGTGGAGGTTCTTGATATAACTATAGAAGGTTTTGTGATTGTTTTTAGTTTCTGATGCAATTCTGTCTTCATATCTGGCTTTCACTGGATTTAATGAGGGATTTCAACTTTTTGTTGAGGCTAATAAGGGAATTTTTCCAGTCTTGGGACTTCACCTTTTTCTGCAACAGTTTCTTCCTTCTGTTGTAGAGTTTATTAATGGCAGGGGACCACCAGATTAGCTTCCTTTTTTTGGAGGAGAGTGTCTTGGTTCTGTTGGGTATGGCTAGTTCCATGCATTTATGTACATGTTCGTACAGTGCATTAGTGTGTGATTCGGCAGTCATGCAGCTATTTTACATTGGCATGGGTGCCGTGAAGTTATCCACCTCTGTTTTTAGGAGCCCAAAATCAGCTTTGGAGAAGTTTTTCAAGGTGGTTACCTTTGCGGGGGGTGGGGGGAGTGTGAGATGTGGATTTCCATGGTGATTAGTTTATGGTCATATCTGACCAGGGATGGATTAACTACTGGTGTAGAGCAATGGTCACCTATATTATTAATAACCAGGTCAAGGATGTTGCTTCCTGTAGTGGGGGTCAGAATGAGCTTGTCCAGGGCATTGCAATTTATGATTTCCAGGAAGCATTGGCCCAGTGTATTGGTGCTTGAGTAGTTTTCCCAGTTGATGGAGCGGTAGTTGAAGTCTCCTTGTATGAGAGTGTTGGGTTGGACCTTGATAGATTCCAGGGTGCTTAGGAACGTGCAGTGAGAGTCTAGGGAC